>NW_006991843.1:114474-165273 GCF_000164805.1 Carlito syrichta | reverse complement strand
TGGACCGCGAGCGGGCGGCCCAGGTGGTGCTGAACATCAGCGCGCGCGACCAGGGCGTCCACCCCAAGGTCTCCTACGCCCAGCTGGTGGTGACGCTGCTGGACGTGAACGACGAGAAGCCGGCCTTCAGCCGGCCGGAGGGCTACCACGTGTCGGTGGTGGAGAACGCCCCGGCGGGGACGGAGCTGCTGGTGCTGGCGGCCACCGACGGGGACCTGGGTGACAACGGGACCGTGCGCTTCTCCCTGCAGGAGGCGGAGCCCGGCCCCGCGGCCTTCCACCTGGACCCCGTGTCCGGGAGGCTGAGCGCCCTCTCCTCCTTGGACCGAGAGGAGCACGCCTTCCACTCCCTGCTGGTGGTGGCCACCGACCTGGGCACCCCTCCCCAGGCGTCAGTGGCCCGTGTCAACGTGAGTGTCCTGGATGTCAACGACAACAGCCCTGTGTTCTACCCCGTCCAGTACTTTGCTCACATTCAGGAGAACCAACCTGCAGGCAGCTACGTCACCACAGTGTCTGCCACCGACCCAGACTCCGGTCCCAACGGCACCATCAGATACAGCATCTCTGCCGGGGACCGGTCTCGGTTTCAGGTCCACCCGCAGAGTGGGGTTATTTCTACGAGAATGGCCCTCGACAGAGAAGAAAAGACTGCGTACCAGTTGCAAGTGGTGGCCACTGACGGGGGCCGCTTGCAGTCTCCCGCCCAGGCCATCGTGACCGTCACGGTGTTGGACACTCAGGACACCCCCCCGGTGTTCGGCCAGGCTGCCTACAGCTTCGTGGTTTTTGAAAACGTGGCCCTGGGCTACCACGTGGGGACTGTGTCTGCGTCCACCATGGATCTCCACTCCAACATGAGTTACCTCATCACCACGGGGGACCAGAAAGGTATGTTTGCTGTCAACCAGGCCACCGGGCAGCTGACCACAGCCAGCGCGATTGACAGAGAAGAGCAGGCCTTTTATCAGCTGAAAGTGGTGGCCAGTGGGGGCTCGGTGACCGGGGACACTGTGGTGAACATAACGGTGAAGGACTTGAATGACAACTCCCCCCATTTCCTGCAGGCGGTCGAGAGTGTGAATGTGGTGGAGAATTGGCAGGCGGGTCACAGCATTTTCCAAGCCAAAGCTGTGGACCCCGACGAAGGCGTCAACGGCGAGGTGCGCTACAGCCTCAAGCAAAACCCCAAGAGCCTGTTTGCCATCCATGGCGAGAACGGCACTGTCAGCCTGCTGGGGCCCCTGGATGTCCACGCCGGCTCCTACCAGGTCGAGATCCTGGCGTCTGACCTGGGTGTCCCACAGCTGTCCTCCAGCGTCATCTTGACGGTGTGTGTCCATGACGTCAACGACAACCCGCCCGTGTTTGACCAGCTTTCCTATGAGGTCACCCTGTCTGAGGCGGAGCCTGTGAATTCTCGCTTCTTTAAAGTGCAAGCTTCTGATAAGGACTCGGGGGCCAATGGTGAAATTGCCTACACCATTGCTGAAGGCAATGCCGGGGATGCTTTCGGGATTTTTCCAGATGGTCAGTTGTACATAAAAAGTGAACTGGACCGTGAACTTCAGGACAGATACGTCTTGCTTGTTGTGGCTTCGGACCGGGCCGTGGAGCCCCTCAGCGCCACTGTGAATGTCACTGTCATTTTGGACGATGTCAATGATAACAGGCCTCTTTTCAACAGCACCAATTATGCGTTTCACTTCAAAGAGGAGCAGAGAGCCGGCTCCTTTGTGGGCAAAGTGAGCGCCGTGGACAAAGACTTCGGGCCGAACGGCGAAGTGAGGTATTCCTTTGAGGTGGTGCAGCCGGACTTTGAGCTGCATGCTGTCACCGGGGAGATCACCAGCACTCGCCAGTTTGACAGGGAGTCTCTCATGAGGCGGAGAGGGACTGCCGTATTCAGCTTCACCGTCGTGGCTGCAGACCAGGGGCTCCCTCAGCCTCTCAAGGACCAGGCCACCGTGCACGTGTACCTAAAGGACGTCAATGACAACGCGCCCAAGTTTTTGAAAGACTTTTACCAAGCGACCGTATCGGAGTCGGCCGCCAACCTGACGCAGGTCTTAAGAGTGTCCGCCTCCGATGTGGACGAAGGGAACAACGGACTTATTCATTACTCCATCATAAAAGGCAATGGGGAGAGGCAGTTCGTGATAGACAGGACCTCTGGCCAGGTGGCCCTGGTGGGCACGCTGGACTATGAAGCCACACCGGCCTATTTTCTCGTAATCCAGGCGGTGGATTCAGGGGCTGTCCCCCTCAATTCAACCTGCACCTTAAGCATCGAGGTTTTAGATGAAAATGACAACACCCCCTCTTTCCCTAAGTCGACACTGTTTGTGGATGTTTTGGAGAACATGAGGATTGGCGAGCTTGTGTCCTCTGTCACGGCGACTGACTCCGATTCGGGTGACAACGCCGACTTACACTACGGGATCACTGGGACCAACAACCATGGGACGTTCAGCATCAGCCCAAACACCGGAAGCATCTTTCTTGCCAAAAAACTGGACTTTGAAACCCAGTCTTTGTATAAACTGAACATAACAGCCAAAGACCAAGGGAGGCCCCCCCGTTCGTCCACCATGTCTGTGGTCATCCACGTGAGGGACTTCAACGACAACCCGCCCAGCTTTCCTCCCGGAGATCTCTTCAAGTCTATCGCTGAGAACGTTCCCATTGGCACGTCTGTCCTCTCAGTGACTGCACGTGACCCGGACGCAGACATCAACGGGCAGCTGTCCTATGCCATCGTCCAACAGATGCCGAGAGGCCACCACTTTGCCATTGATGACGTCAGAGGGACGATATATACCAATGCTGAAATAGATCGGGAGTTCGCTAATCTCTTCGAGCTAACCGTAAAAGCCAACGATCAGGCGGTGCCCATCGAAACTAGACGCCACGCCCTGAAGAATGTGACCATCTTGGTGACGGACCTCAACGACAACGTCCCGATGTTTATTTCCCAGAACGCTCTGGCCGCAGACCCGTCAGCTGTGATCGGCTCTGTCCTGACGACAATCATGGCCGCCGACCCAGATGAAGGGGCCAATGGAGAGGTGGAGTATGCGATCGTCAATGGGGACACGGCCACCTTTGTCGTGGACCGCTACAGTGGAGACCTGAGGGTGGCTTCAGCACTGGTGCCTTCTCAGCTGATTTACAACCTCATCGTTTCAGCCACAGACCTGGGGCCGGAAAGGAGGAAGTCCACCACCGAATTGACCGTCATTCTTCAGGGCCTGGATGGACCTGTGTTTACCCAACCCAAATACATAACTATTTTGAAGGAAGGGGAGCCCATTGGCACCAACGTGATATCAATCGAGGCAGCTAGCCCCAGAGGATCTGAGGCGCTGGTCGAGTATTACATTGTGTCAGTGCGTTGTGAAGAAAAGACTGTTGGCCGCCTCTTCACCATCGGGAGACACAGCGGTGTCATTCAGACAGCGGCCATTCTGGACCGAGAGCAAGGAGCGTGTCTCTACCTGGTGGATGTTTATGCCTTAGAAAAATCAGCTGCTTTCCCCAGAACACAGAGAGCAGAGGTAATGATCTTGTAGTCATCTGTTACTTGTTGGTGTGCTTTTCAGAAAGAGCGTTCTCCCCACGTTCACTTGCTATCATTGTTCACTGTTATTGTCTATTGTTAGTTTTAGAGACGGGGACACATAAAATGTTATGTCACAAAGACGAACAGAATTGCATGCAATTTAGCTTCAGTCCTGGTTCAAACTAAGCAAGAAGCATTTTTTTTTCACTTTATAGTTTACCTTATGGCCATCTAATGTATAAGGCTAAAGAGAAATATATATCCATTTATCTAGGCTAGCTCACTGCACTAACTTAAGCTCCTCTCCGTAAGGATGGACACTGAAATAGAATTCAGGAATGCCTATTCCAGAATGAAGAGCTTTGGTAGAAATCAGCATCACACCGTAGCTTTTCAGGGGGTGTGGTGAGCGGGCACAGGCTGAGAGTTTACACCAGGATGGTATTAGCTTTCACGTCCTCAGCAGTCTTGGCAGTTTCTTTATAGACGATGACTAATTTTAACGCGCTGAGCCAAGTTTTGGGAGATTCCTGATTTCATCTGCCTTCTCGTTTTAGGCACTATCTTCTGACTTGGGGTAATCCTTCCTCTTCCTTCTTAAACTAAAGCATGCAGTGGGGTGTGAATGATCAGAGATTAGAGGCTGTTTCTCGAGACAAAGCTGCGTTGTTCAGTGCCACGGACAGGTACATGTTCGGTCTGCTGATGGGGAAGAAAGTAGAGTTTCATAGCATCAGCCAGAAGAATTCCAAGCCCACCCTTCCCGGGGGCTGTATTAGCCTACCACCTCTGTGTACCACTGATTTGTTTTTTTAATCGAACTCCTGCTCAGGTTGTTTTGATCCTCAACTTGAAATGATGCAGCTCCACTCCGGAACAGCTCTTAGCTGTTTTCTGAGCTCATCCCACCCCCAAACTCCCCTCAGAGACATTCTGGTGTCACCCAGCCAAAAACACAAAATATCAAATGTGGTTTGTGATACTTGGCAGGGACCCAGATACAACATGCTGGTGAAATTGAGGCTCATGTGTTTGTTTTCTTGCTTGCTTTTCTTTTTAGGGGGATTTTCTTCCTTTAAAGTGCTCGTCTATTATTATTATCTTTTAGTGTTCCCTGTGATTTTTCCACCCTTAATAGCTGGCTGTGTCTGTTCTGTAGATGGAACAGCATTTTCATGGCATAGAGGTTTTAGGAGATATATTGGAGATGATTCTTAACAGAGAGATAATTCTAGGTGGAATTCAATTTTGTCTTACATATGTGGCCCTGAAAGCATTTCTAGACCCAATCTCCTCTTTTACCTAATTATTTTAAAAATATATTTCAATGTTAGCCTTCTATGTGGAGCTATTTGGTGGAGCTCAGGCCATGATTTATATGTAATTTATTTGGATTGTGAAGTTACTTATCTTCTAAAACCACGCCTTGTCTCTACCTTTCTTCTCTGGAATTCTTTCTCAGTTGAAGAGATTTGATTAATGTGAAAACTAAGTTATTTATTGAAGACAGACAATTAAGTCATTCCAGACTTTAGGTGTTTTGTTAAACTATGAAGCAAATCGTTTCATTAGGTGTTGCTGTTTGGTTCAGTGCACTGCATTTTATTAGAATACTGTGGAGAAGCAGAATAAATATTCAGTGTAATCGTGAGAAGATTTATTGTGTCTTGTTATTTGCTGATTAGATATGCAAAGATTGGCTTAGCCTGAATGTATTAAATCGTGCTGCCTTTGCAACAGGCATGAGGATTACAAAGTAATAATCATAAATTATTTCTTTATTAGTAGGGGATGATGTAGATTTATTAAAAAGCCTACTACTTTTTAATAAATCTAGTAGCACCAATATGAATAATTATCATTTATTTACCTACTCATTTAAAAATATGGGGAGAAGTCAATCTGATTTTTTTTAAATTAAAGAGTATCTTCAGTTTGTCAGAGTATCTTCTCTGAACTTAAGCTGAAGTTGTAAACCAAATTTGAGCTCCCATGATCCAACCACTTCTAAAATTAAAAGCAAATGTGTTTTTTTCCAAAGAATATTGAAAGCAGTAGTTGAGAGCTAGAATTTCATACTATTATTGGTTGTACCTTTCAAGTATATACAATCAAGTACTTTTTTCCTGTCTGCTTAAATGATGAATTTGCTGTGATTCTGAAAAAAAAAGTGACAACTTCTCTTTGTTGTCAGAGGTGGTTTTTACATTGCTTGTTTAATTGGACTTTGTCCAGCGTATTCTTAAGCTGTATTCGTGGACACTGATAAGCATCTGGGTTGCTTACTCAGGTTTCTGGCAGAGGCATGACTGATCCCATTCCCTAGACAAGCAGCAGGTCAGCGGGCAAGGAGGAAGCCACTTCCTCTGCGTGCTTCCTGTCGCCCTGACACCTGGGGCAGAGGGATGAGGACAGGGCTCTGGGATCGCTCCCTCCCGAGAGGTGCCTGGCTGAACCCCTTTTCTTACCCCACTCGTGACATCTACAGATTGGCATGAATAGGAATGTCACGGGGGGCAGGGGTTAGTGCTTGGCTTGCAGACACCAGGTTAATTCTCTTTTTATTTAGCCTCTTTATATGCTCAGAAGAGTTCCTACCATCTTAATCATGTTAAAATAGCTTGCGGAATGATTGTGCCATTTTTCTAGGTTCAGAAATAGGCATGTGCCCTTCAGCAAGCAGCTGTCCTGGAGGAGAGAGAAATGTGCCACTTAGGAACTTGGTGGGACTGCCTTGTGGCCAGGGGTTTTGTGGTGTTGACCTCTGTGGTCTCTGAGCCGATGCTGTCCCCTGAAGTGTGGTAGGCACCCTGCACATATGTGCCCGGTGAGGAGGTAGAAGACCAGAACATGCGTCTTTGTGCTCCAGGAGTAAGTCAACAGAGAAAAGCTAAGGCAGTGAAGGGAGTTGATCAATCTGACCCCGCTCACGAATTGAATGAAGAACAGAACATAAGGATTGTCTCTGCTCTACAAGTGCACTGAGCATTGTCAGAATATTCAGAAAGAAGAGAAGATTTGGGGTGGGTGGTCTGACTGGAGTTTAGTGTCTAAATGGAAGGTAGCGATGTACTCACTTTGGGGCTGTCGCCGGGCCACAGGTCTCAAAGTTTCTGGGCTTGGGGCCCCTTTATGTTCTCAGAAATTGTCAGGGGCTTGCAGGAGTTTTGTGTAGGCGTGTCTTGTCTATTGATAGTTATCGTTTTGAACATTAAGATGGAGAAAATTTAAACATATTATTAATTCATTTAAAAACTGTATTAAACATGTCACATTTTGTTTTATTTAGAATGTTTCATTTTCTCAAACTAAAAAATTGAAAACTGATATTATTTTAAATTTTTACAAATCTCTTTCATGTCTGGCTTAAGAGAATGCAGCTGGATTCTCAGGACTCCTTGTTCAGTCCATTGCATTTTTGTTGTTGTTGTTGTTTAAAACATATGAAAAGAATCCATCCTCACACGGTTACACTTCGTCTGTTAATGGAAATTTACTTTGATCTGGCATTTTTAAGACAAGTGTTGCCTTTTTTTTATACTAAGGCAGCAGGCCACAGGTGGCAGCGTCTTAAAACTTACTTGCAGTGTGGAACAGGAAATCCTATCAGTGAAGGGTTCAGACTCTGTTACACAAAAATGCACTGATCCTTCTTGCATTCTTTTTTTTTTTTTTTTTTTACAGAGACGAGGTCTCACCAAGTTGCCCAGGCTGGTCACTCTTACATTCTTAATGAACCTTTTACCTAATCATTATTTAGAAATATTGGGCATTGATCACTTGGAAAATATTGGTATAACTGACAAGGAATTTATCAGAAAAGTCTTTAAATGTGTTGACTTTTAACCATGGTGATAAGAAGAAGTTTACCAGATTTGAATTGTTATTGGGGCTTAAATTTCATCATTAGTTGCATATATTGTTCATTGTTTTCCTTGAAGTGTCAGGCTTCTTTTGTTCATTGCCACCGACAGCAAAGATTTGTTGCTCAAATATAAATGAAACCAGCTTCCGTCAGTTGTTCCTTCAAGTAAAAATGATATTCCACAAATAAAGCCCCCAAATCAAGTGGCTAGTTTCATCCCACACATTCGTTTCTTTGCGATAGCTGCTAAGCTTAAGTGCAGAGAAGGGGGGTTTTTTGTGCACATCTTGCTCTTTGTCACACAGAATATCGAAAAGGCATCAAAACCCAAGTCTGTATTTAAGAAAATTGATAATGTTGCTGTTTTCTCAAAAAACTTCCTTTGCTTTTTAAGGGAAACTGGCATTTTCCTTTCACGGTGGGTATCTGGCAGCCAAGACTGCAACCACCGCTCACATCCTGTGGAGCCACTGCTTGGATTTGTGCTGAGGCATCCACAGTTTGACCCAGCCCGGCTGCGGCACCGCCAGTGTAAATGCCAACACGGTGACAAAGGCACACGAGGGTTGGCATGACTGTGGAGACAGTGCCGACGCCCCAGGGCCCCTCGCAGGGGCCTCTGTTTTTCCCGGAGGTCCATGCACGGTCCATGTGGCAGAACCCTTGGTCTAGGTGCTGTGAGTGTGGTAATTCACTGAACCCACCAAGAAAGGGCCCTTGGAAACAACACAGCGAAAGCGTGTTTAGAATATGAGGCGGGAAAACTACCATCCATGGAAGATCAGCCGTGAGTTTTAGCCATTGGATAGTAAATCAGTTTCTTTTCACAATGAAACATTCACATTTCCAAGAGAAATGTGGAGACCTCTGTAAGGCTGAGTTCTGGATACAAAGTTTAGAAATGACTTTTCCCCAAAAGGTTAAAAATGAGGACTAGTGCACCTTAGATGGAATGTCTGTATGTTTCATGTATTTTCCCTCACAGGCAGAATATAGACTAGAGAGCTGGGAAGATAATGGTTATGATGATAAAACGTATTGAGGATTGCAGTGTTTGGTCATTGGGCTAAGCGAGAAGTGCATTCTTAGGGATTCTATCATTTGAACCGCACGATAGCACTACTAATATCATTCCCACTTAAGAGCTGCGGAAACTGCATCTCAGCTAAATTATCATGGGTGAAAAGAAAGTCACATCCAGACTTGAGTCACCCCAGCACTTGTCTACCTCCTAATAGTCTGCCAAGCCAGGGATCTGGGGTTTTAGTTAAGAGAATGGTTTTTTGCTCTGTGGACATGAGCGGATATACATGCTTTTTAATGTCCTTGTTTTCACTCCTTCTTTTTTTTTTTTTTTTTTTTGAGTTGGAGTCTCACCCTGTTGCCCAGACTGGAGTGCAGTGGCTGCTCCCGGCCACCGCAGCCTCGCCTGCTGGGCTCCGGCGATCCTTCCGCCTCAGCCTTCCGAGTAGCCAGAATTACAGGTGCGCGCTACCATGCCCGGCTAATTTTATTGTAGAGATGAGGTCTCGCCTGCCTAGGCGGGTCTCGAACCCGCGGGCTCAGGCCATCCACTCACCTCAGCCTCCCAAAGGCGCGGGATGACAGGCTGAGCCACCAAGCCCGGCTTCACTCCTTCTTAAAGAAGTCTTGTCATGTCTCGTGTCACTAAGGAGAGCCAATCGCTGCCTGCCTCCGTTAAGGCCATCAGCAGGCCAGTTATGTCCCTAGGGTCAGCTGCTGGCGGTAGCCAGGACCCCGAGTTGAACTGGGAACATGGGAATTGATTCTGGAGCAGAGAGGAGGTGAGAGTGTGAGTGAAGAAAGCAGAATGCCATGAAGAGCACAGGTGGATGAGGGGCCTCTCCTAGCCCGCCCCACTGTCCAATCGGAGGCAGTCACTGCCTCCACACTGGAGAATCTGGTCTTGTTCTTTCAGATGATGAGTCTTCCTCGCCAAAAAATAACGGTGGGGTTGAGGTGAAGGGAGTGTCAAGACTGCATTAATGGGAAGAAAGCCTTTGATGGCTTCCTCTGCCTTTGATTTCCAGAATGTTTCTTTAAAAACAACCCGTGGTGATATTCCGATTTTTCAATTGGTATGTTTTTAAAGGTATTGAGCAAAATGCTGTGAATTAAAGAATTCCCTGCAGTTTCAAGACCTGCACACGTGCGAGTCCCAAACAGGATTATGGATGGCCAATTATGCTCGTGCTGCGTGTTTCATGTGGGTCTTCAGGTTCTTGACTTGGTCCTGCTGTTTCCGCAATAGATTTCCCTGAACGTAATTCATCTTCTGACGAATGTGCTGTTTACTTCTTTTGTGCCTTTATTAAAACTGCGGTCATTTCACTTCTTTGTTCCATTAGGTTTTGCGGCAACTACCGTAGGAATAGCTTTGAACAACACTTCTGCACTTAGAATTTTATGGGTTCCATTTTTCACGGCATCGTCTGTGGCTTGCACTTTGTCATCATTAGAATGAAAAACTGCCCCAGGATCTCATTAGTTGCGAAGGAGGGACCGATGTGTTGGTGACTGTAGAGGGCGACCTGGGCCCTGGGGCGGTTCTCCATGTCAAGAATTGATCAATCAAGGCTCCGTTCTTTATCACACCCATAAAAGTGGGTGGCATTCTGAATTAGGAGCATGTGCGCGAAAATAGGAGAAGACCAACCGGCAAATGACATTGTTAAGATGAGTATCAAGTGTCCCAATATGGACCTATGGTAAATATTTTCTAATGCTTGCAGGTTTCAAGTGGTCTGGAATTTTAGATTAACACTTCTGCACCCATTGTACAAAGACCGTTGGCTTTTCCCAGATATTACTCTCCTGGGACACATTGAGCGATATAGTCATGAAGGTGAAATGCCATCTAATCAGTAAATAATTTATATGGGGTGATCAGTAACTGACAATAGCACAGTCTTCTTCAGTTTCCAGGCATATGTGCATACTTAAGAAGCAATCGGCGAGTAAGAGTCAGAGACTTTTGACTTTTGAGGAAGCGTTGGAAGACATTTACAGACATGCTTCGCTGCTGGCGTTGGGAACAAATGGCATTGGTGGCGGTTGTTACAGATTATGTGGCATTTCTGAAAACCTTTTCATTATTCATAGATTCTAACGTATGTGAAGGACTTCTGTTGTTGTCAGACACTGGTGAGCGCCAGGCGTGGTCTTGCCTTTTGGGACAGTTCTGGACGTCAGCATGGCATATCATCACTTGGCAGAGGGGGATACTGAGACTCATGGAGGTTGTTCATGGAGCTGGTCTGTGTTGGAAACAGGATTTGAACCCAGCACTCTGCCTCCAGCGTCTGTGCATTTAGTTCCCACATGGTGCTGATTATTTGTCATAAGAATGATGAATAGTTTCTGTTCCCTTGCAGGCATATCATTTTTTAATTTTAATTTTTCATTTTTTAAGTATCCCTTGAAACTTTCTTTTGGCAAATACATTTTTACTACAGGGAAAGTTGTTTTCAAATTTCTATACTTTTTCATACTGGTGATTGAAGAAATACAAAGTAAAGTGAAATTTGGGTGATGACCCAGTAATAGGGTTCCTTTAAGTCCCTATCAATCTTGAGTCAGGCGGACCTGAATAATAGGCTCTTAGCCAGTCAGTTTATCATTTTGATTTCTTTAACCTGAGGCAGGAATATATTTTCGTTTTTTCTGTCACTGATTCTTTTGTTTTCTTCCCTTTTCGGCAAAACTTTTTGGAAGAGTCGCCCACTCGCCTTCTTCTCATGACCTCTGAAATCTGGCTCCTGCCATACCAGTGCAATTGCGCTTATCAAGGCCACCGTGATAGGGGCATTGCTAGATCCAATGACCATTTCTCAGTGCTCATGGATCTAATCTATAACGAGCACTTGACCTAGTTGATCTCAAGTGCGTTCAATGCTTTCTCCACTTGGCTTCCAAGTCATCCTACTCTGTGACTTTTTATCCTGTGGTGTTCCTTGGGTCAGTCCCTTTCGGTCTTCTTCACCAGCGTCTTGCCATCTTCCCAAACTCAAAATGTCACCCTTCCCTAGAATCATTTCTTGAAGTTCTTCTCCTTTCAGTTTGCACTCTTTCCCTCGAGGCTCTCAGTCAATCCTGTAATGTTTCGTCACGTAATGTACAATGATGATTTAGCCCATGCGTCTCCCCTGAATTCTGTAGTCCTCGTTTGATTGGCTCCTTAACTGATATTTTAGGATAACATTTTCAAATCTCAGCTCCTAACACCTTCCCCAGTTGAAACCTCTGACTTCGGCCATTTTCTCAGCTGATGGCAGTTCCAGCCTTCTGACTGTTCAGGTCGGATGTCTCAGAGCCATCTCGGACCCTTCGCCTTCTTTCTCATTGTGGGTACACCTGTACTTGATTTGGTTGGCTCGCTCTTCAAAATATAATCAGAAGCTGATTGCTTTTCATCATGCCCAGAGTTACTCCCTTGTTCTAACAGGCCGTTGTCTTTCCCTGGATGACTCCAGACATGTCCCCAGTGATCTCCGACATCATTGCACTCTTCTTCTTTGACCCGAGACCCACTGTCATCCATCCCTGGATTACAGGAGAGCCCTTCTCAGGGATCTCCGATGCTGTTCTACTCTTTCCTCCCTTGCCACTCTGCCTTTCTCGCGCCAGCTTCTTGCTGCTCTCAGAACTTTCTGGGCACCCGTTGGCCTTCCGACTTTTGCTCTTGGCTCTTGGCTCTGCTTAGACGGTTGTTTCCTCAACATCAGTTTGGACACTGCCTCCTGTCCTGCAATAGGTTCCTCCAATATCACATTCAAAATGAGGGTTAACTTTGGTTTTTTCCCTGACTTATTAGTGCAAACACTCCCTCACGCTACCTGATCTCCATTTCCTTGTGACTTTTAAAAAAGAAAATCTTCCTCCCCCATAAAATTCACCAGCCTCCTCCAGCTTCTGCTCACTTACCCGTATGTTAAATGTTGGGATGCCCCTGAAATCAGAGCTTGAAATTGTTCTTTTTTAACAAATATTATGGCATTGAGGAGCTCAACCAGTCTTATTTGTTTGCTTGTTTATTTTTGAGCCAGGGTCTTACTCTGTCCCAGGCTGAAGTACAGTGGCACAAGCATGGCTCACTGCAGCCTCGACTTCCTGGGCTCAGGTGATCCTTCTGCCTCAGCCTTCCCAGTAGCTTGGTACTACAGGCAAGTCCCACAGTGTCTGGCTAATGTTTTGATTTTTTTTGTAGAGATGAGGTCTGTGTTTCCCAGGTTGGTCTGAAACTATCTTGGCTCAAGTGATCCTCCCATTTTGGCTTCCAAAGTGCTGGGAGCTACCACGCCCGGCCTCATTCCTTTAAATCAAATATATACGCTGTGTATGTTTAGGAAGCGTGTGAGTGATATAGTTTATTGAATTGCAATGCTGATTATGTTTTACCTGTTTTCCTTCCACTAGAATGTACTTCCATGAAGGCAGGTGTATCTGTCTGCTATGTTCACTAGTGCACCTCAAGAGTCTAGAACACTCTTTGGAACAAACGTAGTAGGCGCAAAACGAGCTTTTGTTGTTTGTTGACTGACTGACTGAACGAGTGATTGAGTGGACTGGCATCTCTGGTTCTGGCCCTGCTTCCTTCAGTTTAGCCTGGCGGCCAGAGTGAGACCCAGCTTGTAAGTCATTTTGCTTGCTCAAAGTCTTCCCGTTTCACTTCTAGTCGAGGGCAGATCCCCTCGGCGGCTGCTCTTGGTGGTCACGGCTCAGACCTCTTTCCTCCTGGCTCCTCCTTCCTGAGCTTGCCCGAAGCCTCCAGGGCCCCAGCCCTGGCCTCTGGCTCCTCTCTGGAGTCCTCCTTCCCTCCAACCTTCCTTGTTCTCTGCCGTTCTCTTTGCTTCTCCTTGGTCCTAATCACCACCCGTCATAACACACACATGTTGCTTCTTCATTTTATTTATGGCGCACCTTCCCTCTGGAATCTGTGTCTCGTGAAGAGACCCACAGGAGGCTTGGCTCGGGGCAGATGCTCAGGGAGTCAAGGACCAGCCGAGGAAGGCCTGCTGATGATGCCGATCTTCGAGACGTCCATCAGCCATGCATGCGCCAGAAGAGGGGTCATTCTTTGTCCCTCAGGCCAAGGCTGTGAAGCCTCTTCTGAAATTTGTGATGCTAGCTAGTTGGCAGGGACTGATTTTCCAGATGAAAAGACAGTGACTGCCTGGCTTGGTGGGCTCAGAGCCTTGCATCTCGAAGTCTTGATGGTGTCTGTGAAGGATGCTGAGACATGCATGCTTAGTTCATAGATATTTTTGAAAAGTAGAACATTTTAGAAAGTATCCTTTACTATGTAGGCTTCCCTCTCATCCCATCTGCTCATTTCCTTGAGACCTCACCAATTTTAGTTTGCAAACCTTAGGTTGCCTAAGCCACACTGTTCCTCAACAAAAAGGTGAGGACACAGGAACTTTTAAAGCATTACTACTCTTAATATTGATGAAAGCACTCTCATTCTTCTTTTTTTTTTTCAAACTTACCATTTCTGTTTACATTGAGCATCCGTACTACCAGGAAACTCGGGCTTTGAAAAATGCAGCAAAGACAACATTGCTGGGTGATCCTTCCTGACTGAGGTTTTGGTTGAGAGAATGTGTGCTTTTGACTTGAAAGAAGTTGACTCACGTGTTATCATAGCTCCTCTCAGAATCTCATGTTCCTCATCTGTAAAATGGTAGTGATCATGGCTAGTTTTGATGTAAGAACTCAAGTAGATATAGTTAAAAGTTCAATGTCTACTTCATAGCTTCTTGTAAGACAAGAAAGGCCCTCGGGAAAGTTGTTGGTGTCCTTTCTTTTCCCTCCCAAATGCAGATAGGCAGTGCACTGTCAACATTTCAAAGAAGCACTTTATTTCTGACGCGTTTGAGAGTGCCATTTTTTAAATTTAGTTCCTCAACAAGTCCCTTGGGAGGTAGGCCAGGTGTTTTTAGCTTCATTTTAAGAAAAAGAGACAGAGAACTTCCTGATTTCTGCATGGCCGCAAATCTGGATGAGCACCCAGCTTTGTATGACATTGGTCAACATGCTTGCCTTGGATCCCACCATCCAGCCTATGGGCAACTTAATTCTACTTTCCTGGCCACTGTTTTGTTGCTGTTGACATAATTTAGTGACAGTTGTAGCCCCTTATGTTGTTATTTATGAATTCTTAAACTTTTTTTGAGAGGCTTAGTTGATCAGGAAGAAAACAAAATAGAATATTTAGTATTTATTTCATTTCGATGCCTTCTGTCTGAGTTAGATGAGGGATATTTATTGCTCAGTCTTTGGTGATGGTAGTGAAATATTGACTGTTGAATGCTATGGAATTGTGTGTGTTTATGTGTGATCCTGTTTTGAAATTATTTTTTGTCAATGACTTAATGCAATTTGCTTAATTAAAGTCAAATTGACCTGTCAAATATGGTCAATATAAAATATTTTTCAAAACTGCTTTTTAAAAAAAAAATTTAAATGATAGTGGTTTCTTAAGTGAGAGATTTGAATTAACAATTAGGATCTTTCCAAGAAGATAAACACACTTTAGTACTTCATACAGTTTTCGGAATAAGCTAACACATAAAGAAGACAGGCTTTCCTCCTGTTTGGTATAGAGTTCTATAGAACTTGAGTCTTTGTTCTTTAGTCAAAACAATTACTAGATATGTTTATTTATACATCCACTGTATTCTACAATGGATTTAAAGCGGGTTACAAAAGTATACATAAAACAAAAAGACAAAACAGTTAAGTGAATCTTTAGGGAGTAAAAATAAGAGTTGCTAAAAAATGACACTGAAATGTACAAGGTTACCAGATAGGCATACGTGATCCAGGTAACTCGCTGAGTACATGTTTAGAGTTTTAAAGGCCATATCAAACAGAGAAACAAGATCTGATATCGAAGTCATGGTGTTCAACGATTAAACAAACACTTGCACAGAGCAGTGAGCAAACAAAAGAAATACAGATTTTCGACCCAGGGAGCTGAGTGGAGTTTGCCCCACAGATGCTCAAAAAAAGTGATGATTTTCTCCATGATATCTTCACTAGTTCAGTGACAGATTTTTAGCATCTTATCACCGTGATGCTTTTTAGTGTAGGTTTGTGGCAAATTGTAAAAGTGCATTTCTGGCAAATAATTTATTTATGGATCAAAAGAGATTTCCCCATTGGTAAAGTGCTTTTATCTAGCTTCATTTCACAAAGTGGATTCATACTTTATAGTCACAGAAAGAGTATTCCTATTGGGGTTTTACACATTTACATATCTGTAGCACTTCACAGGCGAAACCTAACTGTAGAGATTTTCAGAAAGAGCTTAGCTTGATCCTTGAGGAGAGACTTTACTTTTTTTTCTCTTTTTTTGTTTAAATCTATACTGCAGTTGGTCAAAATTCTTGGCACAGATTTCTAGCAATGTGTCTTAAATTGTTCCCCTTTTTGAAAAATGGAAACAATTATCATGCGAGATAGCAAAATTTACTAGTGAAAGCATCGATGCTGTTTTAAAAGTGTAATATATTTTCAAATATTAGAAATACACAAAAGTCCCACTGTCCCAGACACTCTGACTTGCCCTCTGAGGAGTCTGTAAGGGTAGCGGACAGAGCAGGAGAATGGGCTGGAAGACTTGGGCTCTTAACTCTAGGACAGGAATTGGCTGCACTTTCAAATGATCATCGTGTTTCCGTGGCCCATTCGTAGGAGGCACTCAGTAGGTAGAGGAGGCAAGTGAGAATTCCTTTGATTCTTTTTCTTTTTTTAGTTGAGTCCCTTGTCTCATAGCTGGGACTACAGGTGTGTGCCACCACATCTGGCTATTTTTTCCTTTTTTCTGAGAGATGGCGCCATGCTCTGTTGCCCAGGCTGGTCTTGAACTGCTGGCCTCAGGTGACCTTCCTGCCTCGACCTCCCAAAATGCTGGAATTGCAGGCCAGAGACCCTGTTCCCGGCCAGAATTCCTTACTTTCAGACCCACGCTCAGTGTGGACTCCAATCCTTAAATGTGAGGGGAGAAAAGGAAGCTACAGCCACCCCATGATCTTCCTGTCTCGCTCAGCATCCCCCAGAGACGTCCCCCACAAGCAAGGAATCAAAATGGATTTCTGCGGCATAAATGCGGCTTCGGACCGGAGACTTCGGACTGCGTGCGTCTTGCTCCCTCGCACCTGCCTCCTCAGCCTTCCGCAGGCGGCCATCCCCATCCCAACCCGATGGCCGTCCTTAAATCTTCCTTTACCCAAATCCCCGAGCCGTCAACAGCTACAACCTTCTCCAACGTGACACCACCTCTTCTAAGTCCTGAGACGCCCCTTCCTGTCGGGGGCTCACGGCATTTAACCTCTTACGCATCTTCTGTCTTCAAATTATAGAAGAAAAAAAACTGTGTTCCAATTTTTCCGTGGTCATTTCAAGTTTATAACAATTTTCAGGTGTTTGACAGTCTCTGGAGTTTTGCTGAAACAAGACATGTTTGATTTATGACTTTAGTACTGATATCAATTGTGATTGTGTCAGACTATCTAATGGCCAACTTGAAGCTGTACGGTTTCTCATTGCTACAAAAAGTTGGCACACCGTCTGTTTTTGAAGACCGTGCACTAAATTCTCCACTAAAAAGATTACAATACTAATTTACGTGTAGCGTGGCTACATGGGACAGAATGGCCTGGGTTGCAACCTTGGCTCAATATTTTATTACTTTGCATAATAAAATGGGGAAATTATTTATCCATGGAGGTTGTAATTAGTTACAAGTAATGAATTCTTAGTGTTCCAATTCCAGAACCTGGCAGATTTAGAATACCACTTGACCCCTGACTTGCTGGAAAATGAGGAAAGTGGGAGTGAAAATGTTCTTGTAGGACAAGATGGTTTTGGATGGGGGAGACGACGGAAGTTTGCCAAAAACGCGGGTCAAACTGAACACAGATGGCCGTCGCTGATAGAGGTGTCTGTTATTTTGTTTTCTTCTCGTCGCTTTCTCTGTGTGTGTCAGGGTGTTTCTACTCACATGAAGATTTTTTCATTGCTCAGCAACCAGGAGAAAATATATGGAAAGAACCCCCCTTTTTTTTTCTTTTTTAAAATGGTGGTGGCAGGTGGTGGGGCGAGGTGGTATTGCCACTAAGCAATATTAACAGTGTGGGCAGAGGTGATTTTCCAGGAGACCTGTCTGAAAATTAAATGGGTCCATTACACCTTTGCTCTTGGCTTGTCTCTGTCTTCTACCTCAAATACTATTTAAAAAAAGACCTAAGTCAACGCATTCTATTAGTTAATAACAATGTATAACGCGCAGCGTAAACGTTTGAAGAAGTATAACCGCAATTTCCATTTTAAATAACTCCAATATTTCCTAGAGCCGATGTTTTAAACCTTCATTAAAGGATTGCATGTGTGCTTCATTTTCTTCTCGATACCAAGTGCAGTTGTGTTCGGCTTGGTGCGAGAGCAAGAGTGCAAATCTGAAAGTCAGAGGGTTTTGTTGGAAGGCTGGCTCTGCCCTCTCACGCGCTGTGACCTTGAGGCAGAAGACACCTCTCTGAGCCCCAGTACCTCTAACCGTTGAGTGGAGAACTCCACCCCTCGATGAGCATTGTGAGGGACGTGTGCGGCTCACGCAGCCTTGCAGGTCTTCCTGGAGGACTGTGTGGTTTACTTGTGCTGATGCGGCATTCAGTTATTTACTGCTTGTGTGGTCCAGAAGGCAATGATTTTTCAAAAAAATGTAAACAAGTGCTGGTCATGTAAATAGCTACTGTTCACACAGAAATTGTGATGACATGTCTAATAATACTCCATGGAGGGAAAGCACAATCAGCCTTACAAATTCTGCTTCCTGGTTTTCAGGAAATTATTAAGAAAGCACATTAAAATGGCTCTATGGTCGTTTTCTTCATTGTGGTGTATCAGATAGGAAAATAACTGTTAAATGCAAATGACTAGTTCCTGAGTTAGAAAAGGGAAGTGGGTGTAGACTTTGAAATATTAATTTTGCATATATTTATTTTAAGTAAATTGTGGGCTCATTTTTTTCTATTTTAATACAGTGCAAAGCTAGATTAGCATGATCTAATTTACAGGTTGATTTTGATGAGAGTGTCAAATACTAAAGTTGTTTTTTAGATGTGGGCAGCCTATCTAGGGAAAACAATACAAATGAAGCCCTTATTGAGAGATAGGGTAAGTGAGTTGATAACAAATATGCCAGAAATGTTACTTCAGGACGTATTTAGGCCTAAATGCCCTTTCAACTTAATAGATATTTGAAATATTTAATAGACAGAGCTTTGTTTTTTTTTTCTTCCTTTCAGTTTCTTTTTATTTTAAAGATGTGGGGTACAATTCAGGGTTAGTTATAAAAGTGTTCATTATGCAGGTCCCCTTATTGATGAGGTGTGCCCCCCCTCCCCTGGCAGATTCCCACTGCTGCCAATCCCTTTCTTATAGTATTATGATGATTGTTCAAGGTCTGCTTATGAGTGAGAACATGTGATACTCAGTTCTTTGTTTCTGTGAAAGATCACTCAGTATTATAGACTCTAAGTCCATCCAGGTTGCTGTGAAGTTTATGATTTTGTTCTTCTTTATGGCTGTGTAATATTCCATTGTGTATACGTACCACATTTTTTAAATCCAGTCCTCTTTTGATGGGCAGCATGGTTGGTTCCATGTTCTTGCCACTGTGAACAATGCTGCAATAAACATACGTGTGCAGGTATCTTTTTCACAGAGTGATTTGAGTTCTTCTAGGTATATTCCCAGTAGGGGGATTGCGGGGTCATGTGGGAGGTCGATATTTAGAGCTTTTAGGAATCGCCACACTGTTTTCCACAGAGGCTGTACTAGTTTACACTCCCACCAGCAGTGTAGAAGTCTTCCCTTTCCGCAACATCCTCTCCAGCTTCTGTTGTTTTTTGAGTTATTGATAATGGCGATCCTGACTGGAGTCAGGTGGTATCTCAGTGTGGTTTCAATTTGCATTTCTTTGATGACTAGTGAGGCTGAGCATTTTTTCATGCATCTGTTGGCTGCTCATATGTCTTCTTTGGAGAAATGTCTGTGCCTATCTTTTGCCCAATTTGTAATGGGACTGAATAACCAATTGTAAGAACTGCAATTTTGAGAGTATTATTTCTAAGAAAAACTACTTAAAATTGTTCATCCTGTTTGTGTTTTCAGAGCAAGGGCTCTTATTTGTGTTCTAATCGTGGAAATGAAACAAAGTACTGCTCTTTTAATGTACTGATGTTAAGGCATTTATTTTAGATACATTTTAAAAAGTACATTTTAAATGATTATGAAGACACATTTAGGCAGAATTGGAATGATAAGAGGGAACTAGTTTATGTTGGCTTTTGGGTTTTTTTTGAGTTGGACTCTCACTTTCTTTCCCAGGCTGAAGTGCTATGGCACGCTCGCTGTTTATGGCCACCGCAACCTCGAACTGCTGGGCTCAGGTGATCCCTCCACCTCAGCCTTCCAAGTAGCTGGAACTTCAGGCATGTGCCACCACGCCCAGTTAATTTTTTGATTTATTGTAGAGACGAACTCTCACCAAGTTGCCCAGGCTGGTCGAACCTTTGGGCTCAGGCAGTCTTCTTCCAAAGTGCTAGGATTATAGGCGTGAGCCACCATACTCGGCCGTTTGTTGATTTTTCAGCTGAAATGTCATACACTGCACTACTGACGTTAAAATTTGTTTCCTCGTTTAATTCTGTAAACAATTCTATATGGTAAGTGATGTCATTTCCATTTCACAAATGGAGTCTCAGGAATCAGTATCATGGCATTTTGAGTATATTGTTTTACGGTAGAGCTGGATTTGAGTTTCTTTGATTCCAGTGTTGTAGTTGCTTTTCAATCAGTTCAACTGCTCTTTAATTATTATAAAGCATTTCCTGTTAATGTTTCAGAAAGATGGAAATGGACAGGTGTGGTGGCTCATACCTGTAACACCAGCACTTTGGGAAGTCAAGGCGGGAGAATTGCCTGAGCCCAGAAGTTTGAGACCAGCCTGGGCAATACAGCCAGATCTTGTCTCCACAGCAAATCAAAACATTAGCTGTAGTCCCTCCCAGTTACTCAAGGCTGAGGCTGGAGGATATCCTGAACCCAGGAGTTCGAGGCTACAGTGAGGCATGTTCATGCTCCTGTATTTTGGCCTGGGTGACGGAGTGAGACCTTGACTCAACAACAAGCAACGATAACAACAGCAGCAACAAAGGAAAATAAAGAAGGAGATTAAAATAAAAATCTTGTCATTAAAAGAAAATGTTTTCTTGAGAGCTGATTTTTATTCTCACCCAGTCTTACTGTTTTTTGTTTGGGGTATAATGCATTCTCTAAACTAGAAAATCGATTCAGACAATATTTTTTGGAAAAGTTAATAACCATGTTTTAAAGAGCATCAATAAACCATATTAAGTTAACCATTAATTCAACACATTAAAAGGAAGAATATGTTTAGAAAACAGACAAATTATATGTTTAAGGCTTGAATTTATGATTAACTAAGTTAAATTAGAAGCTAAACCAACTTTGAAAGTGACATCTCTGTCACTGGTATACCTAAACATGACTCTTAATGAAATACTTAAAAATAAATGAATCAATGTTTGCTTTTAATAATAACTCTGAAAAGGAAAGTTTAGAATATTTAACTTCAAGTTCATAACTAATAATTAACATAGACTTTATAACAAAAGAAGGGATAATATGGAGCCCATACTCTAAGCTACATTTATGTTTTTAAACACTTATATACACAAAACCAGGTATATTTACATGGAAGTTGCTTTGAGGATTGGTGTTACTGCATGGAAAATTTTTTTCACAAGAGCAGGTGAACAGAAAAAGATAGCTGGAAATACAGGAAACCTGGAAAGAAGAATAAAACTCTTTTAGACGCTATGTAATACAATGAGAAGAGCATGGATTTCTGATTCAGATACACTTGGGTACAGTCATGAACTTGGGAAGTTGTCTACTGTATGAGAGTATCAGTTACCTCTTCTGTGAAATCTTTTTCCCATAACAGCTTTGAAAAATAAAATAAAATAGCACACTCTTAACATTCACCCCAAATAAGTACCCATTCACTTCTCTCCTATTTTTTCACTTGCAGAGTTGCTAATTTTGTCATTGATGAACCTAGATTTCCAGAACACAAAATTAAGAACTCTGTAAATGACACCTCATCTTTTCATACCTGTCCTTAGATGAGGAACAATTTGAGAGTTTTCTTGAGGTGTTTTAATGGACAATGAAACCAAACCCCCTTAGAATTTCTGGTTTTGCTCTGAGATGGAAGATGGACATGGAACGGATGTCGGCCATTTTCCTTGGCCGTTTGCCTGGATATATGTTTCCCTAACGGAAATCTTGGTTCTGCACATTGTGGTTTAGATCATGCCTAAGGATTTCAGAATCAGAAGGGATCAGCACTAGGACCCACTTCTTATTTTTGATTGTGAATAATTGATTTGCTTTTGTATTTCCTTCCCATCCTCAACTTCCACGCTTGTATTCAACATGCCCAAGGTGGAGTTTGGTGCTGGGGGTTCACATATGCATCGTTCAGATCTGTGCCCTCAGGACACCAGCAGTTCAGTAGGAAGACAAACATCCCATAAACCATTATCAGAAAATCTATGACGAAAAGAAGTTTCACCAGTTTATTCTAGTCACGAATATGACACTATTGACATCTTTTATCCCCTTTGAACTTTCAGTTTTTGTACTTCCTAAGACTTTGTCTGGATATTTCTGAGTATTTGACATGAAGTCATTTTCTTGGTCTGTCTGTTGAGAAAACATCTGCAAAATGATGCCTGCCTTTATGCTCTTCCTGTTTTTAAAATACATGAAATATCACTCTGTAATTCAAGGGAGTCTGATTTAAAGCATGCTCACCTTGGGCTTCATTTCGGGATGCTCTCGGCTGCCTGACTCCAAGGATGCTTATCAGTGCTAATGGGCTTTCCCTTTCCTTCCTACTGAGATACAGGTCCATGCTGTGCCACTGTCACTTCTGCCCTTCAGAGTTTCCTTTGCCCTAAGATGCCCCGGTGCATGTTTTCATTTAGTGACATATTCATACATCCTGCTCAGGAAATGTCTGTGCTCATCTGTCTCCAGCATGATTTTGATGGTAAAAGTTATTATACAATAATAGCACAGTTATTAAAGGATAATTACTGAACTGCCTCTAAAAGAACAAAACCCAGCATTTATTAAGAACAAATGGCTATTTCACAGTTTAATCCAAACTTCAAAATAATTCTGTGCTATACAATATCGGTATTGTTGTTCTTAATACTGTACAGATGAGGAAACCGGGACTTAGGGGCAGACCCTTTGAATCATACAGTGAGGAAGGCCTAGAGCTGGTATTTGTGCCTAAGCAAAACTCACTCTACATCCTGACTGTAGTTTCTGAGAAAGTAATTCATATTTTCCCTGTACCTGCTATATATTGTTATAATTTTATGTGTATATAGCATAAACAATTTAAAAACATCATTTTCAGCCTTTTTTGCAATGAGTCATATTTAAAAAGTTGTTTGAATGTAGTAGCAGGATTTTAGTCAAATGAATGCAAAAAATAGTATTAAAAACACTGACTTACAAAATATGAGGATTTCAGAAGACATTATCTTTTTCCACATATTTTTTCTTTTATTTATTTTTAATGCATTTATTTTTTATTTTTATTTATTTATTTTTTTGAGTCAGAGTCTGCCCAGGCTAGAGTGCAGTGGCACCCTCACAGCCGCTGCTTCCTCGACCTGATGAGTTCAGGTACTCCTTCTGCCTCAGCCTTCCAAGTAGCTGGAACCACAGGCGTGTGCCACCACACCCAGCTAATTTTTTGATTTATTGTAGAGTCGAGGTCTTGCCGAGTTGTCAGGCTGGACTCCAAACCCTGAGCTCCGGCGATTCTCATTACTTTGCCTCCCAAGGTGCTGGGAGTACAGGAGTAAGCCACCATGCCCGGCTGAATGTACTTACTTACTTAAAGAGACGAGGTCTTGCCAAGCTGCCCAGACTGGTCTCAAACCCTTGGGCTCAGGCAATCCTCTTGCCCTGAGCCTCCAAAGTGCTGGGATTATAGGTGTGAGCCACCGCACCCAGCTCAACATACTTTTTCAAGGGCTTTCTACTGATCCTATTTTATGGACATTCAATTTAAGAAAAATTTTAACTTTGAAAAACGACTTAATTTTTATAGAGTGATATAGTTTAGTTGATATGTTCTCAAAACTTCAGGTATATGAGAATCCTTTATGTGTTATGTGTTATGTAGTTATTTAAAATACAGATTATTTTAGAAGACTTACTGAAGGTCCTGGGAACATATATTTTTAACAAATCCCTCAAGTGTCTCTGATGCAAATGACCCATAGAGCACATTGTAAGTTACAACTTTTTTTAAAAATAGGCTAGTTCTTAATATAAGAGATGAATCACACATTTGCAAATCTGGAAACTCTTCTCTGAAGTTTTCCAGCTCCACTGTTTGTCTAAAGTAGCTGATGTGGCCGCAGTGCAGTGGCAGTCGTGGTGGCAGGACTAACCCATGGAGCACCCGTGGGTTGCTACCTTTGCTAACGTGACAGCTTTTCTTTCTTTTTTTTTTTTTAAGTTGGAGTCTCACTCCGTCGCCCAGACTGGAGTGCAGTGGCCGCTCCCGGCCACTGCAGCCTCGACCTGCTAGGCTCCGGCGATCTTTCCACCTCAGCCTTCCAAGTAGCCGGAATTACAGGCATGTGCCACCACGCCTGGCTGTTTTTTTATTTATTGTAGAGATGAGGTCTCGCTGCCCAGGCGGGTCTCGAACCCGTGGTCTCAGGCAATCCACTCACTTCAGTCTCCCAAAGGTGTGGGATTACAGGCTGAGCCACCGAGCCCAGCTTCGTGACAGCTTTTCAAAAATATTGCAGTATTTTAGCACTAGCTGAGAAGCTCTTGCAAGTATCTGTAGGAACCCATGAAACAATACACCATATCTTGAATAAAAATATGCCCTGTCCTATTTATTGATTAAATGAGTGTGTGTAAGTGTGTTATATATAGCTAGATAGCTTTCAGAGTAACTTCACTGGACTTTCAGAAATACTTTTGACAGGATAGCTTCTATTCATTTATTTTTACAATTAGAAAGAAGGCGAGAATAGTAGTATTTTATTAGGATAAGGTGAACTTTAACTGGTGAAAACTTCTTAGGAAAAGCAAAAGAACAGAAAGCTATGCAGGACATAAAAAGAAAAAAAAGTGAGAGAACCGTGCAGTGTTTCAAGTGCAAGGAGACAAGAAGGATAACCCCGCGAGCCGTCCTTAGGAAAGTCTATTTGGAGTGAACGGACATAGGGTATTTTTCTTAGAACACATCGCATGAGGTGTTTTTAAAAGGTGCATGCAGAGGTCTGAGGCAGTTGACATATGAGAGTTTATATCAGTGTTAGAGAGGTGGATTCAACAGTAAGTGATATGTTGTGGAATTTTCTGACTTGTTTAAGGAAGACCTCTTAGCTTTTGTATTATAATCCTGTAATCATGTAAGGCGTCCCAAGGTGTTTCTTAGAGGTAGGGTAATGTCCTCTTATGATAAAAATGATTCATGATCAATAGAACTTGTTATTTATTTATACGTTTATATGAAAGCAGGATTGTTTTGAGAAAGCTGGATTTATTGAGAGGACAGAAGAGCTCCCACAGTGGGAGGGGACCTGAGGGGTGGCCCAAGTAGAACTTTATATTTTTTAACTTCTGGGATCCATTATTTGTCCAGTATCTCTTTTTAAGCTCTGACTAGAATCTTGTGCAGTGTTTTCCAATCCATGGATATTGTCCCTTATCTAAAAAGCATTCAGTTTACAAATAAGAATGCTTTTACCTGTGCCAATCAAAATACAATCATTAGCTATGAATGTTGCATTCTATATGTAACAGAGTAAGACAGCACTTGAAGAAAATTGCAATTTAGCATAATTGAAACATGTGCCCAGCCATCTGGAGCACTTCTGCATAATATAAAGACATTTGGCGTTTTAAATAAAGGATTTTGAATTAAACTAGAATTCTTTTGTGTCTTCCTAGGACATTGATTTATTGAGACTACGTGTGGCTTTTCATCATATAAAAAAGATTAATGATTTCCTAAATGTTCTCCATTTCTTCATTTTATAATATGGATACATACCATTAAGAAAAACAACCTTTGGGGATCTGTGAACAAAGGTGACAGAAAACAGTCCAAAGTATTTCTTCAATAATTCATTAAATGATATATAGTATAAATTTTCCCAAAGTAAAAAATAAGTATGGCATTATTGAATGTAGGCTGAATGATAAATGAGTACATTTATGATTATCTCAATATTAGATATAAGTTTTTTTATGAAACACATTAGGGCACTATCAAAAGTTTCTAACTTTAGATTTGTATATTTCATGGTGATTGGTATTGGTCATGTTAAAGTGTCGAGCAGATCTTATCAACGTGAAGTAATTTAAATACAAGTATTTTTCTGAGCAAAATATTTATTAGGCTCAAATAATTCTAAATCTTATAGTTCAAGTGATTGGAAAATAGCTTTCATGTTATGAAATGTGAAATTGTTAGCTTTTGGTATTTTAATTTTTGAATATTATTTTGCATTTTTATCAAAGTAATATAACTGAAGTTATAATGTATATTCATAGTCAAATTGCAAATGTGAGCCACTTCTCCAGTGGCATATTTTAATGTAAAGTTTGATGTGGAGTGACCATGAGAGAAATAGGTTTTTGTTATTCTTGTCCAAGACTCATGTGAATGTCTGTGTTCAAATAAGTAAGATGTTTTTGTATAACTACATATACACAGAGTTGGGCAAGAATTATATCAGCAAAGTCAGGAAAAAAAAAAAAGACTACCAACAAAACTCTGAAAACCCACTTGAAAGTGACTGAGCTTAATCACTTAGCCCTTTATGGGCTAATCAGAAAGAGTTCCCTTTAACTGACTGAATAAAAAAATGAAACATACTGAAAGTGCTACGTTGTGTGTGTATAAAGACTTTCTTATGGCATTTAACAGTATTAGTGGGTAGTTTATCCTATGAAAGACATTCATTAAATTTAGTAGTCATAATTATAGTTATATTTTATAGTTATCTGGTTTATTATTCTAAAACAAGATATGAGAATTGCTGAGTTCCTTCTGTGAATACATTTGCATGAGAAACACATTGAGTTGGTAGAGAAATAAATAAAAAATTACTTTTGATAATAAATAATTAAAATATGCATACTCATATTTCACCGATTCTTACCTAGAAAAAAATGCAATCTAAGAATAAGCTTTTATAAAAATCATATTTGGGTAATTGATTAAGTTTTTAATATATTTTAGCTTAATTTTTAATGTGCTATGGGTTTTAATGTAAATGTATCTACATTTAAATTGTCTTTTTAACATTGAGAGCATGCAGCATGTTGTATATATTTAGAAGTGTATTTTTAAATTTAGCACACCACTTTGTATTTCATGTACAAAGATTTTTCTTAGATTTTTTTTTTTTTTTTTTTTGCATATTAAAGCATTCAAGTTTCTACTTTTTAAAGCTCCCTGTATGTTTCAGGTTGCTAAGTTTCATCTCTCTGCATTAGATTTTTAAAATGTCCTTACAGTTTCTGCATAATGGTCATATTATCTATTTTTTTGGCTTTTTGTTTCCTGTATCAGACAATACATTTTGGTATGTATTATAAATCATCGCATAATATTTGCAGAATATTTCAAGACGTGCTTCTTAGGCTGCTACTACAAGTAGCAAGGACAGTATCCAAGATTTGTTAGTCAAATTGTTCTGCAATGACTATATATATGGTACAAACATATATACACACATACATACATGTGTATGTGTTTCCATTAATTTAAAAACTGGTGAATTCTTTATTGATAACTATATTTCAAACTTGATTAGCATTTTACTTTATGTTTGGGGTTCAGAATTAGAAAGATTACTTTTTAAAATATATGTATATTTTGTACTATATATTTCTACTAGGAAGATACATTTAAAATTAAAAATTCATAAAACAACTATTTGTCACACTTTAATGTGATCATGGCTGGCAAAAAAAATTGTAAATGTCATATACATTTGAATTGCATTCCTTATAGTAAACAATTGGTTAAGAAATGTCTATTATCCCATAGCTAGGAATATTGAAATGAGGCAAAATATGCCAATTTGTAAAGGTTCATTCCTTTCACTGTTGTTTTTATTTATCAGTCATTATATTAAATCAGGGGTTTTAAACAGAAAAATGTTCCATCTATGCACATTTCTTTTAAATAAATATTCTAAAACAAACAAATGAATGCTATATAACTTGAAATTATAGATGGGGTTATAACTAATTGTACTGGCCTATATCCATCGTATATGTGTTTTAGCAAGTATGTAGCAAAAGCATTTAGTTTGTATACGTAAGCTCTATTTTAAGGTAATTTTATGTAGTAGCTCTGCGAGCTTTAAGCAATCAATCATTTTGCGCTTTTCAATCACGTCTAATGAGTTCTTTGAAAAGAAACCTGTGGTTCGCTTGATGAGGGCTTCATTTTTTCCCACGAACATGGAGGCATGTCTGAATTCTGTGCGTCTGCTCTTGCGCGGAGCGGAAGCTTCCTCCCCCGGTGGCAGGGCAGAAGCAAGTTGGTGTCTTATCCCAGTTGTGCTAAGCCACGTCTCTACTGGTTTAAACACGACGTTGGTCATGGGTCCGCAGCCAGGGCTGGAACCCACAGGCCCTCCTCCCTTCACCTTGTCCCTGTTACCAGCCACAGATCTTTCCATGTCGGCCCCTAACTCTGTCAAGAATCATCATCTGACTGACAACTCCTTCTGGTAAAAAGATCAAGAAAATCGAAGAAACTTCCATTTTATTTCTTAACATAATGCTGATAGCACTTCTTAACGACTGCCTTTATCTTAGACTGTTGAACATTGTTTTTGAAATCTGAGTTTGAGTGTTGACCACACATTGAAACTACATGTTGACCTTGCTCTGAGAGGAAATTGGAGAAGCCACACAGAAGGAAAAAAAAAAAAGAAAAGGAAATGCCATAAAAATTGTGGGACACAATTAGTTCACCATATTATTAAGTAGAGTCATTAGAAAAGAAATTTGATCGCAGATTTATATGAATTGCTAAATATGTATAAAAATAAAGAAGGCATGAACTGTGTTTAAAAGCAAGTGCAGCCCAGGCCTGGGCACAGTGGGGACAGACCGTGACTGAGCTGGTCTTGGGACCGTGTCACATGGCTGTGGACAGACTGGTAGAGGTCTGGCTTGTGATGTGAGTGGAAGAATCTAGCAGGAGGGATGCAGGCGGAGGGAGAGATTTTCTTACTGGGTGAAGCAATTTACGCTTTAAAAAAAAAATTGCACTTTTAAAGGGGTGGGAACCCCTCAGAGTGCAATTCCCACAGTGCAGAAAGTTGAGCAGTGCCGTTAATCTTGCCAGCGCCTGTCCAGGAGGCATCGTGTGTGGATTTTGAATAAGGTCATCTGCTTTATAAATGCATTATTTTAATATCTTGTGCTATATTGAAATCTGGATTTCCCTTTCCCGTGGCAAATGGATTTCCCAACCACCTTGAAAAATTTAGAAGCAAATGTATTAGGTGACTCCTTCTGCTTTTGTGGTCACCGAACAGCCAGCACGAGCACAGTGAATGTGGGAGGCCTGGTGTCATGTCCACTTACTTCTCCTTGTGAGCGAGCTCCCTGATCCGGGGTCGGTCATGAAAGCCAACATCTTTATCGACCAGTAAACCCCAGAGCGCATGGGAACATACTGCAACACTTAACTGCCACCCTTGCCTCTCCGGATACTTGTGCTGGTGGACAGCATTTCACCTTCTCATTCGCTGTTTGGTTCAGGACACCCTACGGAAAAAATCCTTCAGGCGCCTTCCAGGTAGAAATAACTAGTCTTTTCTGAATTCCGTGAGGTTTTATTCACATCACAAACTACACTGGTTACAGCTCCTTCCACCTCTGACGGTCTCCCCTGTGCGACGGTGACCCCTTGGTGCCTGGTCTGTTTCTCACCCATCCCTGGGTTTTCTGTGGCTGTGGGAGTGCCTGTCACATGGCCATGATCAATAAGTGCTAAGAGGAGGGACCCGCTGGAAGGGACTGGATGAGTACGCGGGTTTTGCTTTTCTCGGGGCTCTTGTAGTTGTCACTTTCACATTATTTTCCCCTCTCACCTTTAGAAGGTACCTGTGTGATTTGGTCATAGTGCGAGTTGCTCTAGAAACAAAGGTCTATCTTTATTTCTTTTTCTATAGTAGCAGACACTCGCGTTTACGCATTATGGTTGGTCAGCCATTGTTTAAAGTTGGTGACCTGGGTGACTGTCCAGGTGCCTCCTGGAGGAAGCAGTGAATGGAGCAGATTATCCTCCGGCGTGAGAAATTAATTTAAAAAGTGTGATGAATTCTTTGTTGATAACCATATTTTAAACTTGGTTAGCATTTTACTTTATTTTTGTTTGGCCTTCAGAAGTAGAAAGATTACTTTTTAAAATGTAGGTATATTTTGCACTATGTATTTCTACTATGAACATATAGTTCAAAGTGTACAGTTGTTGATGTTGCAGTAGTGGTGAAAACATGCTCCGAAAAGTAGCAAATATTGGATGATTAAGGTGCTCAGTGTACCTTGTCTGTGTCTTTGATTTGGGGACTCTGTGTTTAAAATGACATCAGTATACTTTAGGCTTCTCCCCCTGTAACTTCTGCTTAAGGTCAAGGAGGAATGTCTAAGCACTTCTCGAGAACCACTGGGGGAAGAAAAAAAGGAAAATTGGTGATAATTATGCTTACTATTTTCCTCTTAGTAAATTGTCTTCCTTTAATTTTTTCTGGGATTCTGTTGACATTGCTATTTTGACCATTTCAATATAGAGACTATTAATGATCATTTTTAGTAGCACTTAATGATTTTTCCTTCTACTAAATACTTCTGGGGCGTGCATCACTTATGCACTTTGATCTGCCTTTGCATGCTGAAATTTCTTTTGGCTTCTAATTCAATTAGAATGCACTCGGAGTTTTGATGGGCTATAGTATCTGTAACTGATGAGCAATAGGTAGAATTACAGATTTATCCCTAAAATGACCTACTCGTCTATATTTTAAGCAAATCTCTACATGTGCTATAAATGTCAGCTAGGTAGGTTTTTCCCAGCCGCCCAGCCAGAGAGTACTGTATTCAGTGTCACAGCTCGGCTGCAGAGCCGTCATTATCTGTATGAGATCAATCCTTTGGAGGAAGCAGTGAAGGTTTTCTCATTTAATTTGCTTTCAACAAGTTTCCCCCTCCCCTTTAAAAAAAAAGTTTAAGTCATGCTCTTAGTAGGTCATTAGACTTTGAGAGTTACTCACTTTGTTAGCCCAAACACTAAAACCTTGTGTCTTTTAACTCTGATTAGTGACAGTTTAATAAAGTCATTTGAAGTTCAGTGGACTGAATTTTCCAACTTTTCTGATGTTTCTATGGTCACGGGAGAGCAACCTGTATTGAAGCTTGTACACAATCTTTTAAATGCAAATCTTGGGAAGCTGTGTGTAATTTTGTGTATCTGATTTCAGCACTGACTGCAAAATGTGTTGGGTTAAAATAAAAGCAGGGGCAGTGTTTTTCTTCTTGTTGATTTTCAAGACGGAGTACAGGAAGGGCTGGGAAGTAGAGAGACTGTCACTTGACTAAGCTTGAGTCTTTGAGAATAGAAAAGTTTGTAGATTAAAACTTTTATGGTTATACTTTTTTTTTTTTTTTTTGGCAAACCAAAGAGGACAAAACCTCGTTTTAATGCAATCTATTGAATGAAAAATTTCTTAGAGATAGATCCTTGAATTTTTTTTTCGAAAAAGTCAAGAAAAAGTATGTCCAATTGGCTATAATTAAATCATGCACGGTGAGCTCACTTTGGAGGAATTAATGCATTTTGTATCGCGTTGCGACTCGAGTGAACATTTACAACACGTGAGAATGGAGAGGATGAAAAATTGTGGTTGTCTCTGGGTTCACGAGAAGCCAAGGAGGCAGGTCATTGACTTAATTTTCATGGGAAGCCTGGCTCGAGCCTGCTCGCATATTCGGGGCCCCACAACCTGGTATTGGCAGCCATGGTCCAGGAGGGGAGAAGGCCGCAGCATCGTGCCATGGTTTGTTGAGGAAAAACAAGGGAAGATTTAAAACAAAGCTGTGAATGGGAACAGGAGTCCTTGTGTCCCGGAGCTGCCTGACTTTTCCTCTTTGGTGCCTCATGAAAGTGTCGCCCTCTGAATAAGGGCTATCCTGTGTTAAGGGAACTTTTGAAGATACCATTCCGAGACTCTTGGGAGTGGGGACATTTGCCTTCTTGCAAGAAATAAGGTGGGGCCACTGAGCTGCAAATGCCATGAGAAAGCCTGAGTCTGGGAGGTGGGTTCAGGGCTCAGTGTGTCCCACCCGAAGGAATGAGTGTGGCCTTGTGGGTGTTTTTGGTTTTCTCTAAATCTTAATATCAGGACATTTGGATATGCTTGCTATCTATTCAGTCACATAGGAAATGTGGTTTAGCATGTAATGATTCCTGTGGTGAAGTTTAGAGGCCATTGGTCTTTTATATCAAGTTCGTTCAACCATAGATGCTATCTCTGAACTGATTTTATAAAAGCTCAACAGCAGTGCTATTATGTAGGTGGGATCTTGCACTAATGGTATCAGTATATTAATAAGGGTTTGTGTCTCATAAGTGAGAACATCAATAAATTATGACAAGGCAATGGAGAAACTAGTGGCTCACATTGCGCTTTGTTGCATTTTTAATGAGCAATAAAGTATATTGTGCTCTGATGTAAATGAATATTCATTTTTAATAAGGCAGTCTTCTGAAAACGAATGAAAGAACAAAAGTGTTCTTTGAATTTTCTATTACCAAGTTTTTCTTGCAAGATATGTGGTGAGACTAGCTAATAAGAAATGCTTTACTTGAGGATCCTATAGTTTTAATTAATGGATGTCAGCCATAGATATAGGTAACCAGTTGTGTAGTATAAACTGTCTATAATATTAATATATATATATGGTATATATTCTCTCTACATATGTATTCTGGTCATGTAAGCTAACTATTTTACATATTTTATATGGAGAGATATAGACAAATAGCTAGAAATGCCAACTAATTAATGGTGCTAATTGAAAAATGATACAACAAAAGATAAAAGAAAAAGGATAAGCAAAATCAGTATAGTCACATTTACAAATGTTTTGGGAAGTAAAAATAAATGTTGGTAGAACTTTCAGTGAAAACATAGTTTTCTAGGTCTGCCTCTTTTTCTCCAGTAATTCCTCAGTTTGTCGTCATTTAAACAGATGGCTGCTGATACAACAAAGCCACTTATTTTAGAAAAGAAAAATTAACTTGTATGTTTGCATATATACTTGATATATGATTTGAATACTATATTTAAAATATGTAACATAAATATAAATCATAAGTAAGTATTACTAATAAATTACAATTTGTAAGAATGCTTACTTTGTTACTTTCCATTAGGGTTTGACTCTATTTTTATCAGATTATAGTGAAAATAATATTTATTTTTAAAAATCAATATAGATTACTGAAGATGCTAAGATAATTCTAGTACATACTTCCTAAATATTTGAAAAGACTCAAGACTTCATAATTGGACCTCTGGTTATCTGACTGAAAATTGATTGACTTTTGGATTTGTATATATATATATACAAGTGTATATATATATATATATATATGAATGTATATTTAATTGGAATGTCATTTAGTTGGAATGTCAGTTAAGAGTAATTTCATCATAGTAATCATACTGATGCATAATACGTCTTCAACTACTATTTGAGATGTCTAGAACGGAGAAGAATCATGATACCATGTTGAATGAGCTAGAAAAGACATGAGCATTACAATCAGAAGGCTGAGGTTTCAAGTTTCCCAAGATTCCATCCCTGAACTGGCTCTGTTACCCCAAGAAAGCTGCTCAGTATTTCTGACATCTCCGTTTCTTTATTCACAAAAAGTGATGTTAATTCTTTATTTATTTAGTGTGTGCCTTTATTAGTTAATATTCCAAAACACCAAATACGGTAGCCTCTCTACTATATGCAGTGTGGTTAATGCATAATTTTCATCACGTAAATTGGAACCTATCCTTTCACACATACAACGGTCCCGTGAATCACTCCTGCCCTCTCCGGAGAGCATGGCCACAAAGGAGCCAGGTGCCCTCATCTGCGTCACGGAGAGCAATGAAGCCTTCGCCTAGGATGTGGGCTTCCCGGAGGGAGAGGTTCTTTCTGTTGTCACCTATTGGGCCCATCAGCTTGTCCTCAGGGTCAAGCGGAGTGCCTGGCACCTGGAGAGGGGTCAGCAGGGCTTTACTGAGCAACTAAACCCACACCCCATGGAATGAGAGTGGAGAAAACGGATTAATGAGAAGATCACATGCTCAAGCAAGGTTGCAGATAGGTTGGCTGCTTTTTGTGTCCTTTTAACTTTTTAATTATTTTTTAATTGTCAAGCTATGGGATACAGTTCAGATTTAGGTATACAAGTGGTTGTCATACCGGTAAAGGCGGGGCCTCCCTCTGGTCCCCACTTCACCTGGTTTGAGATCAGGTCCCCTTGTGGATGTCATGTGCCCCTCCCCCTCCCCCAGCAGTGTCCTGTTACTGCCAATCCCTTTCTTATTGAATTATAGTAAATGTTCAGGGTGCTTTTTTTACTGTATAAGTAACAATCCTAGAGAATATGTACATTCAATCTAAGTAAATACTCATGCGTGGAGCCACATACTCCACGTTCCTCCATGAATCACCTCAAACAAAATGACGTCAATGCTATCATTTGCCTGTGACGGTAGCAGACATTGTTTTTCCTCAAAGAATGTGCTGAGTTCATTATGAAATTAACTTCAGGATAATATATATTAAAGTGATCACACCTAAGAGAAAGCGGAAGGGATATTTTATGAATCTAAGGAATATGCAGAACTCTAGGAGTTTCAGACAGAGAGTTTTCTGAAAATAGAAGCTATTTTCTACAGTCCAAACAAATCAGAAAAATTTAGAAACTAAAATGAATTATCAAATAAGAAATAATGAATCTATGCATTGGGAATAGTGTATATCATTTTGGTTACTGCAATTAAAAAAGATTCTGCAAAGAGGATATAAATTAAGCAGAGGCGTTAAGAAGAGTATACTGAAAACAATAATAATTAGGACTCTTGAGTCTGTGGAAGAGAGTATAAAAGGCATTTTTGTTGAAGTTTATTAAATGATGTAAAGTATTACTGAAACTGCATTTGATCAGAATTTGCCAGTATATTAAAAATAATGACTAACACTTGTAGCTTGCGAGAGATGTATTGAGGAAAAGTAATATGATACACAGTGTTCTAGTATATAGACTATATTAATGGGTATGTTATGGATTGAAATTGGACCGATGAGTAAATGGCTTGAAAGTATAAGCTGAAAGAGTTTTAAATGAGTTTGTGAATGATGAGCATACCCTTCCACAAAGACTCCGGGGTTCCAAAGTCACTGGCGGAATATTAAAACTGTACCATGCATCTGCAGTTCTTGCATTCTGGAGTTAAAGTTCCTACCTAGAGAGATTTATGGTGACTTAAGCAGGAAAACAGTATGAGTGGAAATTTATATTACATTATATTTATAGTATCTGCCATTTGTGATTTAAGAGATATGCCCCCTTTTAAATATAGCAGTAGTACGCTTTGGAATATAATAATGGATTCATGCCAAATACTGTCATTTTGCTGGACGTTCATATCATTGCATAAACTGAAATGTAAAAACAAATAACTGTTATTAATTTTTACCCAGGCAGGACAATAACAACTGATTCAAGTCTTGCTCATACAGTTCTAAGGGCTGTGCAGGCCCCTGAAGCCCATGTGAAGTCTCAGACACATCTGTTGAATTTGCAGAGTTCAAATCCATTGGCTGCCTTCAATGTATTTTGTATCTGTGGTCAGGTTTTCACGTGTGGATCTCTTCATTTAAGTGAAATTTAGATTCCGTAAATTTCTATCCAGTGGAGCCTGCTTATTCAGTACTTCAGAAAAATGGACATTTTACAGAATGAGTGGATAATTAATATTATGATTCCTCTGGTAGGACAGTTCTTGCAGGAATGCAAAGAAAGAGTACATTTTGATCCAGCAATTCATGCACCTTAGAGCCAGCTGAATGATGAAATAGCTTGGTTGTGCTTACCTTTAGCCGCAGGCAGTGTTTTCTTTGTCCGTATGAGATATTTGAAGGTTTTTTTCTGACGTGGACCATGACAATTTAGAGAAAACGAGAAAGCCATCGATTTGGGGTTGGCTTTACAACTGATGTCATTTCATCTTTCCCACTATAAATATCAACATTTCATCCTGCTTCATTTAGATGACCTTTCCAGGGTCCTATTCTTTAATGCCAATTAAATCGAAATCCCTTTCAGTGACTTAGGTTCTTGCATACAACAGAAGGAATCCGTTGGTCTTTGTGAGGCACAGCATCCAGGAAGGAAGTGTGTGCTGTTCAGCCCACGTGTGGGAGTTGGTCGTTTTTGCTTTTGTCTGCTGTGCTTCTCATTGGGTCCGGCTGTTCCTCTCCATAACGAGCTTTGGAGAAGCACCTGTGTCCCAGAGCTGCTTCCAGGAAGGCTTAGAGTCTTAAGAGCCCAGAGAGATGGGCACTGACTGGAAAGCAGAGGAAGCGGACAGAGCTCCACTGGTTTCCTTGAGGTGCTCAGGCCTCATACTCTGCTGTGAGCCACTGAGTGCTTTGGGGACACCAAGCAGAAGAGCTTCCCAGTCTCCATGCTTCCTTCCATGAGCGGGTCCTTTGCATTTAAAGAGGAATGCCTGGCCTTCAGGCGGGGTGGTCTGTCATATTTGGAACGAAAGCACCCTTCCATTCTTATTGATGTTGGATTAGAGGCTTGGGGATGGTGACCCAGGTTTCTCAGAGGAGTTCTGACTCCATGTCCGAGTCACTCACTTCACAGCCAGACAGAACCTGCACTTAGTGGGCAGCTGAGCTGGTTGCTTGGTCGGGTTGGAATAAACCTTATTTTTTTTCAATTGCTTTGTTTTTATGTGTTGAACTCACATTCACAGGTGTTGATCTTATGCATTTCTAATTTTGGGACTGAAACACATAGGAACGTAAGTTTGGTGCCACTGGTTTGGAATTAAATGTACAGAAAAAACAACAGAGCCTTCCCTGATGCAGCGACTCCTTCATGATGTGTCATAAATTTCATGTGGATTTGGTCAGTGTGCTTTGTTACCTTTACATTTGCAGCTTTTAGTTCCAGAAGTATCCATCATACCTCAGCCAGCAAAGCAGAATTTCACATTCCCGAGGAACTGAGAACCAGGGGATGTGCTTTCTTTTGTTATCGTCTGCTGTCTAACAATAACTGAGTTTTGCCTGGTCACGTTACTCGTGTCAGCCTCTCTGCAGTTCTGTGAAGCTTTGCATTTCTCTCTTTTGTCAGACCAAATTCAATTCCGCCGTGCATGCAAGAGTTCTGATTCTTACCACAGGCTTTCCAGTTGTTTCAGGTGACTTGGTCGTGTTCGTGTATAGAACTGAACTGCACGTGAAGTAGATGTGGAATGTGAGGGGAGGCGGGCTTTTTGCCATGATTTTTTAAAACTGGTCAGTGAATGTCAGATATGTTTGTATACATTGCCTTCTGACTCTGACCCATGCCCAAGCTTTTGCATGCAGAATTCTTCTTACCTTGAGAGACCTTTCATTCTGAGAAGGGTGGATTCTCCAGAATTCTCCTGTTGGTTACAAAATGCTAGACTCCTCCAACTCAGGATAAACTTGGTTTTAATGCGGCAGTCCAAGTCACTTCAGAAAGGTAGGTGCTAATGCTCACTGAAGCATTTTATGGTGGCATTTCAAGAAACAGATGTATTAGACCAGGGGTGCCCAAGCTTTTGGCTTCTTGGGGCCACGTCAAGTGGAGAGGAGTTATCTTGGGCCACACGTAAGTTATACAATGTAGTTAGTGTATAAAAGCAGTAAGATTTATTTTTTATATTTTTTATCATAAGGTTTAGAAGAATAAGAACAATATAAAACTGGTGGGAAGTTTGACCTTGTTCCTGTAAAACTAACCTATCAATGTCCAGCTCGGTGGAAGTGGTCGCCATTCTTAGTGAGTTCTCAAGGTGTTCGTCAGAAATGTTTGTTTGAATTCTGCTCTCCGTGTGCTTCCTAGTTGAAACAGCTGCTCACAAATGAATGTGCTGCCAAAAAGCGAGATCTTCGTTTCTGTGAACTTCAAAAATGGAGCTACGCAGGGGGTCACGAAGAAAATAAGTGCTAAAAAACACATGATCTGGAAAGGTTTTGTGGGGCCGAGTGACTCGCTGTCCTGGGCCACACGTGGCCCTTGGGCCATGGGTGGGACGTGCCTGTATTAGACTTTTAACCTTATTATAGTATAACTCTTATTTTCTCCAACAAACACTTTAATAAAGGGATTTAGGTTGTTACAAGTCTATATGCCTTTAGTTTTTATGATCTGTTTAGCGTGTAGAGTAGTGCTTATGAAGACCACGATACACTGAAGTTCTGTGCTTATATGGAACATGATTCTAAGAGCTTACATGGAAGGTAACCCAAATATTCTGGAAAAATATTTGGTCACCTAAGGGCAGTGATTGTCAAGCAAGAGCTGTAGGAGCCTCAAGGGCTGGGGGGACTTTGTCACTCCTTCTCCCCCAGGTCTTTGTCATCTCCACCAGAATAGCTTCAAGTTCTACTGCTCTAAATGACTTCCCCCATCTAACATGTTTGAGCAGAATAGGAAACTGCCAAGTGTTTTGTTTGAAAACGCACCAGCATATAGGTGTCAACAGATTTGGGAAGTGCACCTCTTAAGCTTAACTGTTGTTTTTTTTTTTTTTAATTTATTTTAGTATAGAGATGTGAGGTGCAAGTAAGGGCTAACTACAGAAGTAGTCTACGGGCAGGTGAAGTCTGGGCCTCCACCTGGCCCTCACTCCCCCTGGTGTGGGGCCAGGTACGTTTTCTGTTGTTACATGCCTCCCCCCACGTCCTTTCCCAGGCAGTGTCCTGTGACTGCCGCTCCCTCCCTTGTGCTTCTGGGATTAATGTCCTGGTTCCACTTATGAGTGAGAACATGTGGTCTTCGGTTCTTTGATTCTGCGGTAGTTCACTAGGCCTGATGCTCTCCAGCTCCATCCAGTTTGCTGTAAAGTCCATGATTTTGTTCTTCTCTAGGGCTGTGTAATACTCCATCACGGCTATGTGCCACATTCTCTTTCTGCAGTCCACTTTTGATGGGCAGTGGTGTTGGTTCCACGTTTTTGCTATTGTGAATAGTGCAGCTGTAAGCATGCGTGTGCAGGTGTCTTTTTTGTATGACAATTTGTGTTCCTCCAGGTATATTCTTGATCACATTCCCAAAAGCAAATGCCATGAAAGGTAAGATGGACAAGTGGGACCTCATCAAACTGAAAAGCTTTTGCACAGCAAAAGAAGCCCTCAAGAGAGTAGAGACAACCCACAGAAGGGAAAAAATATTTGCTAATTATGCATTTATTTTTAAATAGTTGGGTTTTTTTAACCCCCAGGGGTTACTCTTCAAGTCTATCCATCAGTATTTTCAGCACCCCACGTGTGTCTCATGGGGTGTCTCATGAAGTTATGTTTGAAATGGGGCTTGGAGTCCCTGATGTCAAAGACTTCAGATTGCTCTCCTGTGTGTGCAGCCCTTTCCTCTCTGAGGGTTGTCAGCCTTCCTTGCATGGCCAACATAGTAGTGGTTTGCCTTTTCTAAAAAGGGGCTTGCTTCTGCTTCTGTGACATACCGCAGCCTTGGCATTCAAGGAGAAAAGCGAGCATCACCTATAAGCCCTCACTAAATTCTCCCAGATGTAGTGACGGTTTTAGAAAACGCATTCATTTCAGTGCTGCCCATTCTCTGGCAGGGTGCATGTCACACAATAGGAACATGTTTTTAATTCCCGATTGGCCCTCGTTTGGAGGGTAATTTTAAAACATGACTGTGCTCTCATTTGGAGACGTTGTTAAATCTTCCCCAAACTTTAGAAGGATGCAAATTTTAGAATGCAATGGACACATTCATAATGACTAATAAAGATTGTAAATGACCCAAACTGGATCTCACTTTTCAAGAAATACTCGGTTCTATAGAAAGTTTGGCATTCAATCAGAATGACTTCTTCATTCAGGCAGTTTTATAATAATTTGAAAATGAAAACCAGCCAGCATTTAGTGATGATAGTTTACAGAAGGTTCACCAAAACATGACTTCATCACAAACAAAGAAACTATTCACTGCCTTCTAGGCATCATCTCCACATCTGTCCACTATTGACGTGTCCATTTTTATATTGTTTTAGAATATGATATAAATGCATTTTTATTATTTTCTCTTTAGCTTAAAATTGGACTGTGCCCCCAATTGGAACTGGCCCCAAAATGTGGTAAATATGTTTTAAAGTAAGCCTTTACCATAATATGTTTACTATTCTTTGTCAATCCGTTAGTCGGGTTAAGGCTTGATATTATCTTTAAAAACAACAATTAAATTTGTCTTTGGAGTGAAATAGTGCTGTCATAGAGTCCATCGTTACATAAGTAAACTATATGTGTGTGTATCTATCTATCTATCTATCTATCTATCTATCTATCTATCTATCTATCTATAAATGAAAGTCTTGGTGCCAGTATTGTGTTACAGAGGAGACCTGCTGTTTCTATAATGTGGCTTATATACACATTTACTTTATTAAACATGAGCATTTGTTGCATTTTTTAATCTTCAGAGGAAAATATTTAGTGACGAAATATTCCAAAGGAAGACTACGTAAAATAGGCTTTGGTCAAATGGTGGGATTTGAGAATTTGTGAAGCCATAATTACAGAATCGACCCCAAAACCGCTCTCTATAACCGATCATCTTTCCTTTACACTTTTATACAGTTTAAAAATTGTATTTTGGCTGGGCATGTTTGCTTATGCCTGTTAATCCCAGCACTTTGGGAGGTGGAGGTGAGAGGATTGTCCAAGCCCAGGAGTTTGAAAATAGTCTGGGCAACTTGGTAAGACGTCGTCTCTATGAAATAATTAAAAAAAAAAAAATTAGCCATGCGTGGTGGTGCGCGCCTGTAGTTCCAGCTGCTTGGAAGGCTGAGGTGGAGGGATCGTCTGAGCCCAGCAGGCTGAGGCCGCAGTAGTCATGATCATGACACTGCACTTCAGCCTGGGCAACAGAGTGAGACCTCGACTCAAAAAAACCCCCAAAAGTGTATTTTAGTCATTATGGACAAAAAGATATCTATGCTGCTATTCAACAAATCTTTCAAAAGTGAGTGTAATTTATAGAATAAAAAAATACTGAAAATATACTACTTTAAAGGAGACAGTAGTCAATGCTGATGCTTCAGAGATAAAGGCGGGCATTAGAGTTGCATTTTTCGACATTTAGGAAAAGGCTTAAAGCTACTGTTACTCAGGTGATTTTATAAAATGGTACCCCACATTTCCAAAGGTAATAAATGGGCAAATGCATGACCATTCTCTAACCAACTGGTGGTAAAATTAATGTAAATTTTTATTATGAGGACTTTTTATTAATACAAATTTATTTTGAACACTCAAAATATCTTTTATTTGTCTGGGGTAATTTTTTATTTAAATGTGGGAAAGACTAACTGGAGATTTGTGGGCTGCATGCAGTTGGAGTCAGCTTTGGAGATCCACACAGTTGAGTCTTTCCTTGGGATTACCCATGTATGAATTGTGATGATTTCTTTGTTGATAAAATATCAAGCAAATTCTCACTGCTGTGCACACTTGTAATGTATACCAGGTCAGAAAGGCATGTCCCGGGCCAACTTAAACGGTGATGGAGTTCGCCTTCTCTGTCAGTTCAGGGAGAGACATTAAACCACAGCTTAGAAGGTCAAAGGCTGCAGCTGGGACGTTAGTATTGAGCCTCAATTCAACAGGAAAATGTGCATGAAAACAGGATGGGGGAAAGATTAGAAGACAGGAGAGCAGCGGGCCAGCCTAGCAGAGCTTAATGAAAACCATTGCTTGGAACAATTGGATACAAAGGAAAGTAAATCTAAAGTTTACTCGTTAACTTGATCAGAGTCCCAGGTCAGACATTGGACCTGAAGAGAGCTGTTCAAAGCCATATCCTTCGGATGGTTACTGAGACTTTCTGAATTTTAGGATTCAGCGATGTGGGTAAATGTTATAATACTTTAGCTTCAACTGCGAATTTATATTATGACACCTTTTCTTATGTTCCACATTTTTAATTTATATATTAATATAAAGAAGTTCAGTATAGCCTCTGCTTATTAAAATTTGACTGTGTCACTCTTCACACATAACTCCTTGCTTATCATCGACAATTTGTATTTTTAGCCCAATTAGTTTTAGAGGGCTGTCTTATGAGGCATTGATATGGAATGAGAAATTTAAAGACATTTTTAAAGGACTGTTCATTTCCAAACCAGTGATTTATAAATTCACTTACTAATTTTCTGTCATCCTCACATATTGTGGCTTCTCTACAGTAAAATTAAATAGCTCCTAATATGTATATTTGAGTTGGCTAGCTATAAGCAAAAAATTGGATATCCTCCACACATCTTAATAGAACAAACATAAAAATTCTTTTGATCCATCTTATTACTGAATGTTTTCCAGATAGAATTCCAAATGCATGTAGGTAAATGGAAAGAAAAACTTTGATCCCGGAGTTGTGATTTGATGGAACAATTATCACAGACTTGGTTTGAGTCTCAACTTTTTTTTACCAGCTGGATGTTCTTGGTCAGGTTCCTTAATTTTTGTGGACTTCAACTTTGTTATCTGTGAATGGGAAAAACACCCACGTTTAAAGTTTTGGGGAGATTAAAGAATGTAATTTATGCATTGCACATATGCCTTTTATGATACAGTAAAATGTTTCTCATCTTTATCTCATTTGTTTCTGGTGATATCAAGATGGTAGTTCAATCTTTTTTCTTCTTCTTCCTGTCTCCATTACTCAGGGAACTCAGTTGAATCAGGCAGAGGGTGCTTTGTGAAAGAAAAAAAATACAGTAAGTCCCCTACATACGAACCTTCAAATTGTGAACTTTGAAAGATTTGAACGTGTGTTCGCCTGTCCAGTCACATAAGTTAGCGCACGTGTCTGGCATACATTGCCTCCACTACAAGGGGTTGTGCTTTCGGGCACTTTACTGTGCAGTGCTGTAGAGAGTACAGTAGAGCGGTGTCTTCAGTTCAAGCCTGAGATGTCCAGAAGCAAGCCTCAAGGCAGCAGTGATGTAGCTGGTACAATACTTTATAGCCAATCATGTCAGCTGAGCACCTGGGAACACTTTGTTTGACTTATGGATGCACTGAACTTAGGAATGCACTTTCAGAACAGAACGTATTCATATGTAGGGGACTCACTGTACATGGTAATGATACTGATGACCATGAAGGTGATGCTCAGATTTCTTTTGATCGATCGATAATCTTGCTTCAGGTCATGGAATATTTGCCTGACATGTGTACACAGAAGCTGTATCGGCTCTTCACAGCCCCCCTAGATAATTTTGTGTCAGAGGGTTTTTCTTTGCCACACCTGCAACTCTTGGTTGACATAGCACCGTCCTATGAGTAGCAGCCCTGCTGTTTGGACCTTGTTTTGCTTTCTGTCAGCAGTGGATCACGAGCATTTTCCTCAGTGGGTGAAACAGACCCCGGGCGGAAGGCAGCTAACTCAGTCCCATGTGCATGCATCATTCTGAATGATTCCAAGGACAAGAGAAGCCGCGGTGGCAGTGTTCACATGAGCCACACAGGGGGGTCTTAGCTCTGTCTAACAATAGCCGTACACCCTGGCTGCATTCCTCTGCTGAGGAGCAAAGTCACCTAAAGAACCATACATCTTTATGCCTTGACATGTCTTGAACTTGGAACTGCGATAAAGACAATGACATCTCTACCTCCTTGGGTGATTTGTCTTCAGAGTAACTGTGGAGTAGTGCTCTTTGTGGATTTATTGCATGTCTGAATCAATATTTATTTTATACAGATACTTGGACTAATATGTAACACACTATTATTTGCATAAGTAATCTGAAGTTTCGTGTATTTGACTAGCTAGAGAAATACAGAAAGAAGTTTTCTACATGTGCAGAAGATCAAAGTAATAATATCCTGCTCTAAGTTTGCAGATCTAGGGTTTTTAAAAAATATCATTATTAGGTCATAAGCCATGTTTACGTATATCAAAGTTTGCTGTGTGACAGTTATTTTAAAAAGCGACTGTCTAATACAGGTTACCAGACCAGGGGATGTAAGTAGGCTACAATTGAATTACAGAATATTTCCTACAAGTTACTCTTTACAATGCACATACAATGAATATCATATAGACAGGTTTGCACATCAATGTAGATATATGTAATATATTATTACTGTAACATAATAGAATACATATCATAAATGTCTATAGAGCTATCCATAGATAGATATAAGATATAAATAGTTGGGGGGACATTGCGCATTGCATTAAATCTCCAGTAGTTCTTTGTGGAACATTTATGACTCTAAAAGTGTAAAAATTATGTTTGCTGAGAATGTGACCGTGTCTTTGCATTTTGTCTATTTTTTTATCTTACTATTCCTTCCCCAACACCTCCTCCCACGACTGTTTTTATGCAAAGCTCATAGTAATAATGACGAATGAATAAAAAATGAACACATTGCATAACGTATTATTTAACATGCAAAATAAGACAATATTGACAAGAGAGAAATTGATCACCAGTGTACTCAGCTGATGCCCGTGTTTCTGAGCGCCTGTAAACAGGAGACGCATCAAAATCTTTTGGAGGGGGTCACAAGAGATAATAGAGTAAAAGTTTGAATTTGTTTTCAAAGAATAAATATGTCTAAATCAGTTATTCCAAGTTTTATCATGAATTAAGGCAAATGTACAGTGTCTTGATCTATGATTCACATTATAATTTGCTCACTTAAATTGATACTGATTCCTGCAGAGTAGAAGATCTATAAAGTAGGATTTGGGGGTAGATTTATATCTTAATCCAGACAATTCATAGGCAGCTTGGTTTCTTTAAGTAGTAATACCAAAACAAAGGATTCACGCGGACTGTTAATAGAAATCATTTTACTGATATGCGCATTAGCATTAACTAAGCGAGATCTGTTTGCTGTGTCCGATGACACTAGATTTTCACACAAAGCCATAGGAGATGCTATTTTAACTGCTCATTCTTATGGGTCTTACTCCTTTCACTAAAGTGAAACACTATCCTTTATCTGCTCACTGGAGCTCGGGTGTAGAATGGAACAACTGAGACATACAGAGAGGATCGTGTGCCCTGTGGGATATGTCTGAATCAAGGGTTTTCACAGAGAGCCAAGACCTCCCTCCTAGGGGTCTGTCAGTTTCCGCCGAGGCTCTCGTTCATGATGGTCACAGCCTCGGAAGGCGTCTTGACATTGTTTGTCAAGTCCAACAGATTAATGAAGTAACTGGACCGTCTACTCCTTCCCCTTCACTCATGAAAGGAAAAACCAACTACTTCACAGAGCTGTCAGATGACTTTCTTTTGCCCTTCAGTATTAGTTTCTTTTGCAGTCGTTTAATCTTTAAATACATAAATCCCACAAGGGTTCTTTTAAGGTAAGCCAGCTGGGGGGAGAACACCCAGTATTATCAGAACTGGGTACTTCGGAACAAAGAAATGAAACCTCAGTGGACTGATGTTAGCTTTTTTCTTTTTTTTTTCCCTTTAGAAAAATTGTTTAAGTTTCTATTTCCTAAACAATTAAGACTTTTTGTTATGGACAAATTGCCTGTTATGTTGTGAGAAGTAAGAGTTGCCATTACCATCCACACTCATGTCTTCTATGTTTTGTGAGGATTCGGTGTGGGATTTTGGGCTTCAAGATCCCACACTGTATCTGGCAGAAGAAAGTAGGCCACGGGAAGTGGAAAGTAAAGCCACTGACATATTACGTTCTCTAGAACTTACATTCCGGGTGTTATAACTTATACCAACATGTTCATTATAGAAAACACAGTCGTCATTCTGTTCTTTCTTTTTTTGAGTCTGTGTCTCACTCTGTCGCCCAGTCTGGAGTGCAGTGGCACAACAGCATCCTTGACCTCCGGGACTCAGCCATCCTCTTGCCTCAGCCTCCCGAGTAGCTGGGACTACAGGCGTGCACCATCACACAGGCTCAATTTTAAGTTTTTTATAGAGACAGGGTCTCACTATGTAGAGTAGACTAGTCTCGAATTCCTGGGCTCAAGCAATCCTCCTGCCTCGGCCACCCTAAGTGCTGCGATGACAGGTGCGAGCCACCTTGCCCAGCCTACATTGCCATTTTTGTTGTTTTAGAAAGTATTTAATTGTGCATGAGTCATAATCGCCACTGTTGATTTGCCCATATTAAATGGATACTCAGACCGAGTGGCTTCAGGCTCAACAGACGATAGAAGCAGCACACACACGTCTAGGCAGCTTGAACTGGGTCCTGCTCCCACCCAGAGGCACCCAGCAGCACACAGGGGACCCCAGAGTCCTGTGAGGCAGGGACTCCCCCCTTCCCGTTCCCCTCATGAGCAAGATGGGGCACGGTCAAGTGGAGATCATCCGCCCAAGGTCGTGAGGACCAGCTGCAGCAAATCTTCTTCCTCTAGAATTAGATTGTTCCGTATACTTGACATCACTGGTCTCATTGTTTCCTAACAAGTGCATTATCTGTGTGAGATTGCTTAGCTGGAGATACACGCTGAAGGCCCCTTTCCCTCCACGTACACTGGGCTCTTACATCTTTGCCCAAGGAGATACTTTTTAATAAGATACCGCATATATATTCAAATGCAAATAATCGAATTTGCGTGACTTAAACTGCTACTCAGTACTTCCACTAAACATCATAGCTATTCATGAAATCATAGTCAAGAATTCTCTTGTGGTCTAATTTTCCTTTTAAATGGAGCCCATGTTCTTTGGTGTTGGTATGAGCGTCCTAGCCCAAAAGAAAAGAGAACCTTCAAAGGAAAAACTGAAGGAGTGGAGAGTGACTTCCAGAAGAAAATGGTACTTTCATACAAACCTACATTGAAACATACCCGGGGGATGCCAGTATTCAGGGAACACATGTCCACATGTTCTCGCTTTCTCGTGTGTGATTTTTTGTCTTTGTTTCTTGCCTGTTTATCTTTCTTTTACTCGTAGGCTCCAACCCGGGTCTACGGGGAGAAGTAGTTCCAGAGTTTACACTCTGGAATCTCACTCTAAAAACACGACCTGTTGATGCCCCACTGGGTCCCACTACCAGATCCATCCGGTGGATTTTACCCCTTGGGACAAGACAACCCCAGTTCAAGTGTCTTGAAGTCCCTCTGCCCCTCCCTGCCACCATGGTCTCTCCCTCAGTCTCTCTAGACCAGTCCGGCTTGTCTCTTAATCTCTTCCACCGATCGAGTTAGTCTCTGGCCTTCTGGAAGCTCCCATGTTCCTTTACGAAGCATCCTCCTTCACGTCTCGGCAACGACCGCTCTTCCACGGCTCCGGGAACTGCCACCTCTTTCCGTCCTCCCTGAGTGGCTGAGGGACCCGCAGTCATCCGTCTGGGTTCATCCCCTACTTCCCCATTGCCAATGACCTCGTGACCTTAGCAAGTCAGTGAACGTCGCCAAGCGTTCATTTCTTCGTTTTCAAAACATGGCGAACATTCTCCTCATAGGCCTCTAGGTGGGATACGATTCTGTAATGCCTAGAAAGTTCTCAGCGGGGAGCTTGGTGCGCAAATCAGAGACGGTTTGCTAGTCTTGCTATTGCTTCCTCGGTAAGACCCCGCTGTGAAGTCATTGTTTCTCACATAACTCACTAATTCAGGAATGATGTCATCACACCTGTTATGTCCAAGGATCTGTATGATTAGTTACTGCCCTCAAGGAGTTCACCGTCTAGAAGAGGCTGGCCAGCCAAGGGGGCATGCCAATGCTTTTCTACTCTTTCTACTGAAGAGTGATACATATGCACTTAATTGCATTCACCCCCACCCCCCGACTATGCTCGCAAAACTCAGCATGCCTTCGGGGGAGGCAGATGGGCTGCAGATAGAATATTAGCAGCATAGCCATCTTGAATTCATTAAGATATTAATTTTCTAAAGTAAAGATTGTAAACATGTAAAATATGGTTTTGCTTAATTTCACAAATTCTGGGATAAATATTAGGGATATGAGCATACTGATGTGTATTGTTTGAAATACATTTCATGAAATTTAGTGTCAAATTACTCACTACTGTATAGCTAAGTATTACATTTTTCCCCAGTGGGGCAAAGTTTGATTCAGTTAACTGCAATTAATATGCCTTAGGTCTCAACCCTCTCAGAGAGGGGCTGTGATCCGTGTTGGAGGGGGTTCAGAAAAGCGTCTCTGTTCTTTGAGGTTTCAGTCTGTTATCATCCAAGCACATGGGGCAGGTTTACACATGAACCCATTCAGTGTGCCATGACAGTGAAAGCATTGCAAGATACGAGGGGAAGAGAAAGAACAAGTGCCCTCATGTTGTTTTCGTCTAGAAGGCATCGTGGTCATCAGGTAGTGATGGCCAAGGGGCGCATGTCCATGAGAGACGTGGGAAATACCAAGCCATCGTCTTTGTTTGAAAATACGATGTGGGGGCTGTAAGGCTGAGAGCGGATCTGGTACACATCTGCCCAAACTCTGCGGCCCTGATCACGGGACTGCACTAGATGTGAAAAACCAATGGCCTTTGACCTAACAAGGAGTATAGGCGACCCAAACTTTCATCTTAAGACTGTTGAATTTGTAAACGATGGGTGATCCTATGCCACGCAGGTTGCACAGTGTGAGCTAGAACCGAGAGTCACTGAAGAAAAGGGAGTAGATCGAGCTGGCCCTGGGAGTGCTGGCGTGAACGTCCGAGAGACTCCGTACAGTGAACTTGGGCATGAGTGGGGGTAGCCGCTGATGGAAGGTCTCGTATTTGGTGCTTCTCATACCAGAAGGGGAAACCCTTGAGAGTTTTCGTCAAGTTATTTATCTTTGGGTTTCATGAAAACCTTTCCAGCTTGGAACCGAGAGTGAGTGCAAAGAGCCAGTTGGAGGTTGGGGGCCTCGTGGCCTCAGCGGTTCTGCCCTGGGTTCCCAGTGGGCTGTGACGCTGGAGATGCATGCTTTGCTCTGAGACATGTGGGCGGGATGGTCCTGGCACTTCCTGGTGATGACCTGGTTGTGGAGGTGGAGGACGAGGGAAGGAGAAGAGATGATGGCTCAGATTCTGTTTTGACCAGCCATGGGGATGGTGAGTTAGGGAGCCCTGGAGAAAAGGACAGTTGCAAGAAGACAGCACATTTGATTGCATCCTGTTTAACACGTGGTTTCTCTGGAAGACCCAATGGGAACGTTCACCAGGCAGATGGGTATGTGACCTGGAGTACCGCAGAACAGTCCAGGTTAAAATTCAGATCTAGCGTCATCTAGTGTTCATGAAAGTCGCCATGAGCTTAGAGGAACCTCTTGGCATTTCAGCCCCATCACTCAACTGCATTTTTGTCCCTTGATCACCCTTTCTCGCTCCCTGTATGTAAATTGTCAACTCTTATGAGGTCTACTCTTTGTAATCTTTCTATTAATACCACTGTTTCTATTTCGAATCGTCTAATCAAGTTCTTGCTATTTCGGACCAGAGTTATTACATATTTGGGGGGAGCAAGACTTGCTGCTAGAAGGTTAATAGACGACCGCGTTAAGCTGAGAGTGTTGTGGCTGGTGTTGAACAAGAGTGCTAGCTGTCGGCAAAGAGGAGAGTAGATTTAAGAAATAAGAATCTGAGATAATGGGAAATGAGTGCTTGCCTAGAATTAGTAGGGGAGATGTTAGAGAAACCTTAACATATAAGTGAAATGGAATATTTTCTCTTTATTTTTAACATAGCAAATATGCAACAAACAGCATCAATTTGTTTCACCACCCCGGTGTGCAAAGCCTCATCTAGCCATAGCAGTTATTTCAGGCAACATTTGAAGAAATGTTGGTAGAGTTGGAAGTAAGTACTTGCCAGACACCTTTCTAAACGCTTCACATACATAAAACCAATTAATATTTATAGAAATTCTATGAAGCACCAGATGACCACATCCTGCAGGGAGGACGTGAAGAATGCAGGAATTGTGGAGGCACCTTCCTGAGGCCACGTGATTCGTGCCTATCAGAAATTGTCTTGGACCCCCGTGTTTAGGTTTCAGAGTCTGGACTCCTATCCAGGAAGACAAAGGACAGTAAAGCCAGGCACGGTGGCTCATGCCTGTCATCCCAGAACTTTGGGAGGCCGAGGCAAGAGACTTGTCTGAATCTAGGGGCTCCAGACCAACCTGGGCAAATTGGTGAGACCTCATCTCTACAATAAATCAAAAAATTAGCCAGGTGTGGTGGCACATGCCTGTGGTTTCAGCCACTTGGATGGCTGAGGCGGAAAGCTTGCCTGAGTCCAGCAAGTCAAGGCTGTGATGGCTGTGAGTGGGCCACTGTCCTCTAGCCTGGGCGACAGAGTGTAACTCCGACTCAAAAAACAAAACAAAACAAAAAAGCAAAGGACTGTATATGTTATAAGTACTTATTAATGTGCTAAGAACTGTGGACTATATGAGAAATGCATTTTTTTCTTTTTGAGTTGGAGTCTCACTCTGTCGCCCAGACTGGAGTGCAGAGGCTGCTCCCGGCCACCGCAGCCTCACCCTTACGGGCTCCGTCCATCCTTCCGCCTCAGCCTTCCGAGTAGCTGTAACTACAGGCGCACGCTACCACGCCCGGCTAATTTTTTGATTTATTGTAGAGATGAGGTCTCGCCACGTTGTGCAGGCGGGTCTCAAACCCGAGGGCTCAGGCAATCCACTCACCTCAGCCTCCCTAAGCGCAGGATTACAGGCTGAGCCCCCGAGCCCAGCTTGAAATGCATATATTTAAACCCATATTTAAATGCACATAGTTTAAGTATCAGACTGGAAAAGGAATACTCTCTAGTTTGCTTTATTGTTATACGTTTGTTTGTTTGTTTGTTTTTGAGTTGGAGTCTCACTCTGTAGCCTAGACTGGAGTGGAGTGGCCACTCCCGGCCACCACAGCCTCGACCTGCTG
>NW_006991843.1:68518-114351 GCF_000164805.1 Carlito syrichta | reverse complement strand
GCCTCCCAAAGGCGCGGGATTACAGGCTGAGCCACCAAGCCCGGCTTGTTTGTTTTTTTTTAAGTCGCCCAGGCTGACTCACCAGAGCCTCAACCTCCTGGGCTCAGGTAATCCTTTTGCCTCAGCCTCCTGAGTAGCTGGGACTAAAAATGTGTGCTACCACACCCAACTACTTTTGCAAACATTTTTCTTTTGTAGAGACGAGGTTTCACTATGTTGCCCAGGCTGGCCTGAACTCCTGGGCTCAAGCAATCCTCCCACCTCACCCTCCCCAAGTGCTGGGATTATAGGCATGAACCATCATGACCGGCCTCTAACTAGATTTTTTAAGCCATGTATCACAGAAGGTTACTGAGTTGTTCAATGTCAGTTGAACTGAGTGAAACATTGTTGAAATGAAAAGGGTTTCTTGAAAGGGAAACGCAAGAAACTTGCCATTTATAATCAGAGACCTCCAAAATTCGTCTTTCCTTGCTAGCAGATAAGGAACTGCTGACCTGAACTTTATGTTTTAAATCTTGTCAACATCGTTTTTTTAAGGAATAAGGAACAACTGTCAACAGTCAGAAACGGCAAAGAAGAGAAATGGCTAGCTTCCCTGGCACAATTTGGAAGATTACTGTAATTAATGATTAGTCACATATGAATTAATTTATACACAAACACTGGGTTTGGTGACTTTTGCCAACTAATTTGCCTAAGTTGCAAATCAGGGGCAGCAGTGAGTTTGCATGTGGTCGTTCCACTGTGTCTCAGGTAGGTAGACATCGTGGACAAAAAGCAGAAAGGCCATACCTGAGGGTGTGGAACTGGCTCAATCTGTCAGTCCCAGTCCGGGTTTCTCCCTCTTTGGTTGAAGGTTTTATCAGGCTTTCTAAACAGGCCATTTAGTATTTGTTACTCGTTTGGAAATTGTTTTTCTGGAGCCAGTATGAAGTGCTAAGTATTTATAGACAGAAACGTTGGCCGAGAGCACAGGGGATCTTGAAATGGCCTTTCACTGCTGCGGAAGGGCCTGTGTCCATTCAAGTGCAAATCCATATTTGTGGAGAGCCCTGTGGGTTTGGGGAAATAAAGCACGTGACTGAGAGAGTCCTTTTCCAGGACAACTTAACGATTATTAAATGGCTGTTTTTTTTCATCTGACTCGCTGGGGGGGAAGCTCCATACATAGCATTAGTAGTAAACAATTTATGTAGCTAAAATATGAAAAAGACAAAGAAAAGCAAACTAGAAAGACATTTTGGAGTCAAGTGGGCATTGAGCCAGTGAGCCTGACTGGTAAAGTCTTTGGAGGGAAGCCAGGAAGTCTGTGATATTTCTCTAGTTAGGAAATGTATATATATGGTATTGGGTTAAAAAAAAATGTTAACTCTTTCTACTGAATTTGAGACTTTCCTGATTTTTATACTCAAGACAGAATGCAAATTAAAATTTTTAAAAAGTATGGTTAAAAGAATATCACATGCACACATGACATTTGTCTATGCTTGAAATCTCTCTAAAGTGTCAAGATAGGGAAATATCCACCACCTCTTTTTCTTTCTTTCTTTCTTTCTTTCTTTCTTTCTTTCTTTCTTTCTTTCTTTCTTTCTTTCTTTCTTTCTTTCTTTCTTTTATTTTTTTTTAGAAAGAGACAAAGTTGGATTGTAGCCAGATGCCTGCTGAGGAATTCCTATGAGGTTTTTCTGGAAACTGTACTTTTAAAGGCAGTCATGTTCTCCATGCTTTCACGGTCCCAAACGTTACTTGAGTGGATTTAAGTCTCATCTATTTGTGTTTTGTTGCCGTGCGTCCTTCTAGACTTCAGTGGTCAAGTTTCACTTTGGCAGAGAGACAAAAGAAAAATATTGTGTTTGGCACCACACAATCTTAGCATGCTTTAAGAATGGATATGCCAAGGGAGAGTCACATCATGTAGCCTGAATTATATTTTTCATGCATGATATGTGCATCTCCTTATGTTAGACAAATCTATAATACCAGCCTCATGCTTTTCCATTCAGATAATACACAGCAGACACTTGATACACATATACCATGGGTGGAGGGCACGTGACACGTGATTTTAGGTAAATAACATAGTCAGCAGACCTCTCATCTTAGTGTTTTAAATCTTATCAACATGGTATTTCAAGGAAGAGGGAGAAACTACCTGTAGTCAGAAAGGCAAAAATGAAAAATGACTGACTTCTTGGCCACAATTTGGAAGATTGCTATGATCTATATTCATTCATTCATTCTGTTGTTTCATATAAATGGCACAAGTGTGGCCGTGGCCATTGAGGTCTTAAAAATTTTTTAACAAAATTGAATCACATAAAGTTGGGCGTTTCCATCGTGTTTCAGTGCATGGTTCCATGGCGTTAGGCGCGTCCCATGGCTCTACCCTGTCACCGTCGTCTAGCTCCAGAATGTTTCTGTCTTTCCAAAAGGAAACTCTTGTACCCATTAAACACCGACTCCCCGCTTCCCCAGCCCCCAGCTCCTGGCACCTGCCCTTCTGTGTTCTGTGTCTATGAACCTGACTGCTTTAGGAAACTGTATCCATGGAATCATCCAGCGGGTGTCTCTCTGTGTCTCAGTATTTCGCTGAGCATCATGTCTTCAAGGTTCATTCATGTTGTTTTGTTTATCCGAAATGGGCACTTGGGTTGCTGCTGCCTTTTTCTATTGTGTACATTGAGCTTTGATATTCTTTGTGATAATGGCTATACCTCATTTACAATGAAAATGTATTTCTCTTATAAAGCTTTTCTGCTTCAGTAAGCCCATTTTTAATATTTTTCTAAAATATCAATGGCTTTGGGGGAGGTACAAATAAAAAAGGCAAGTGTACTGATAAAATTTATGCTAGATTTGGAAACAGGAAAACAAGACTTAGCTCTGCCACAACTAGGGAAATTAGTCAACTTCTTTATGACTTGGTTTCTTCATCCCTAAAATAGAGAAACAATCGTATTTTATATTAGTATGATTGCTCATAGCTACTGAGTCCTCACATGCCATGCGCTGTGCTGATGGCTTTTCTATGTTTTCTCATTGTGTTCTGACTGGGATCCCATAAAGCAGGCTTCAGTAAGCCCAAGTCCAGAGTGGACATGAGATCGTGACCCATGTGACCTAACAATGCCATGGGTCCTTCCCACGCCCACACAGTGCCTGGCATGCACAGAGACCCAAGATATGCTCTCGGAGAATTGAAACGGTTCTGTTTCATGGCTGCAGACAGTGTACCCAGTCAACTAGTAGGAAAAGGTGTGCCTTGGTGAGAGACCATTGCAGTTGGGTTAACATGAACAGTCACCAAAAAAAAAAAAAAAAAATGAAAACAAAACCTCCACAGCACATGTGCCAGTAGTTTTCACCATGTCAGCAATACTCAAACTGTGTAAGGTAGATCTGATTTACCAGCAGAATCAGAGTTCCAATGGTGGCATTGGGGTGGGCGGGGACATCCCACTGATATCATTTTCTAGAAATCATAACACGTGTCTTTATGAATCAGCTTTTAAACATCTACTGATATGCTTCTGAATTATTTTATAGGAAACTCAATTTCTCCATTTCAAATATGTAGCATAAGTATTGGATCACATGAATACATATTCATTATATTAATGATTGTTTAAGGAAATAACCGTACATGCCTTGGTAGAGACTGTTTTCCAAGACTCAACAGTGGGTAAGTTGGAGAGCCATGGAAGCCCTTGGGAGAGGTGCTGGGAAGGGTGTGAGGGATGACGCCAGGGGCTAGCACATGTCTCTAGGGTCTGTCCAGCTCAGAAGTGACTTGATTTCTCACTGCTGGCTGTCAGTGCTCTAAGTAAGAATCAGGAAATAGGTGGCCTAGCAGTTCATTTATTAAGCCAATAATGGAAACGACCAGAGTATTTTCTAGACTTTGTCCCAGGAGCTGTGAACGTAGGTGGGAATAAGATGAGCAATCTTGATAATAATCTCTTTTTTTTTTGAGTTGGAGTCTCACTCTGTCGCCCAGACTGGAGTGCAGTGGCCGCTCCCGGCCACCGCAGCCTCGACCTGCTGGGCTCCGGCGATCCTTCCGCCTCAGCCTTCCAAGTAACCGGAACTACAGGCGCGCGCTACCATGCCCGGCTGATTTTTTGATTTATTGTAGAGATGAGGTCTCACTGCCCAGGCGGGTCTCGAACCCATGGGCTCAGGCAATCCACTCACCTCAGCCTCCCAAAGGCGCGGGATTACAGGCTGAGCCACTGAGCCCGGATGATAATAATCTCTTTTATGGGAAAATCCACTGTGGGGTGGGATTGGATATACGTAAACAGATATACAAATTGGATAATTATGGATGGTGAAAATTTCTGTGAATATGGCTAAGCCCAATGATGTGATAACACTTGATAGAGGTATATGGGGATTACTCTTTGGGTGGGGCCATCTAAGGAAGGCCTCCTGAGAAAGGGGTGTCATAAGCATCAGTCGTTCAACTACCCCTTTCCATCGGGGTGGGGAATCGCGTCTTCCTTGCTGGCTAGTGAATCTGTGGTGCCTACGACACAGCCTGTCACTTGAGAGGGCTTTTGCTAAAGATCTGCTGAGTCTCAGAAGAGTGAAGTGGGTGACAGTCAACAGGTCTGTGTTCAAACACGGTGGGCCAGCAAAAGGGAGTCAAAAGCAGCCACATCATGCTTCGCAAATGCAAATCCCTTTACAAGCTTTGAATAGCTAGCTGTCATGTTCCTCGGTCTTCAGAACTGCATGTGGTAGTGGGACAGGGGTTGTAGACCACGTTTGATGAGTTTGAGAGACTTAGCACCCGCAGGCGGTGGATGGCAGAGCTGATGTCAACCACCGGGCTGTCTCCGCAGTTCGCTCTCCTTTTTTTAAATTTAAAAGATGTGGGGTACAATTCAGGATTAGGCCGACAAGTGGTCATCGTACAGGTAAAGTTTGGGCCTCCCTTTGATCCCCATTTTGCCTGCTTTGAGATCAGCTACACTTAATGTTGTGCCCACCCCACCACCCCCTGACAGTTTCCAGCCACTGCCAATCCCTTTCTTACAGTATTATGGTAAATGTTCAGGGTCTGCGCATGAGTAAGAACATATGGTACTCAGTTCTTTGTTTCTGTGATAGTTCACTGAGTATGATAAACTCTAAATCCATCCAAGTTGCTGCGAAGTCTGTATGCTTGTCCTTTATATCCGCATAATATTCCATTGTGTATATATACCACATTTTAAAAATTCAGTCCAGTTTCAAGGGGCAGTGTGGTTGGTTCCACGTTTTTGTTATTGTGAATAGTGCTGCAGTAAACATGCATGTACAGGTAACTTTTTTGTAGAATGATTTGAATTCCGCCAGGTATATTCCCAGTAGAGGGATTGCTGGGTCTTATGGAAGGTCATGTCTAGTTCTTTCAGAAATCTCCACCCTGTCTTCCACAGAAGTTGCACTAGTTTGCATTCCCAACAGCAGTGTAGAAGCATTCCTTTTTCTCCACATCCTCACCAGCATCTGTTATTGTTTGTTTTATTAATGATGGCCATTCTTACTGGGGTCAGGTGGTAACTCAATGTGGTTTTGATTTGCATTTCTCTGATGATGGGTGAGGCTGCGCACTTTTTTCATGTGTGTGTTGGCCACCCATATGTCTTCTTTTGAGAAGTATCTATTCATGCCGTTTGCACACTTTCAAATGGGGCTGTCTGTTTTCTTTCTACCTGTGTGTCCTAGCAGCTCACAATCCACTGTGTTGTGAACAGCCAATATGTGGAATATTTACAAGAGTGCACGTCTTGCTTCATATGCATCATAGAAATCAATTTTTTTTGTAATCAAATATTCTTAACAATTTCTAAACCGAACAGCTTTGTTATTTAAAATATTTCAAATGAAAATAGCCTTGCTATTTTGTTCCCCCAAATGTTAGCTTTGGATTATATAAAGTTTGGAAAATACACAAAAGAACAAAACAGGAATGATCACCAGTAATCATTTTGGTATGAATCATTTACTACCTTTTGTTCCTATAAAACGACCAAGATGAAATGTGTTTTAAAGTTTGTGTAAAAGTGAGAGGCTGATTTGGTGAATGTATTATTTAAATGTATTTTGGTGTAGTAATAATAACTGAGTGAATGGTTCATGTCAGGATTGCCAAGAGGTTGCCTCCCATGCCTAAAACAAGTTGACACGAGGAATGTGTTCCTAGACTTTCTTTTTCTCTTGACTTTTGTCTTCATTACTCTAACAGAGACAAATTTTATCCAAAAGGACATGTAGCGATCCGAAGGTAGTGGGGATTTCTAGAAAAGATTGACATTTATGATGATGTGCTTTAAAGGTGTTCCTTCTGATAAAAGATGCTTTACTTCTAAAACTACACTCTGTGTTTATATGTTTGTAGGTATGTGTGTTTTGCATGTTTGTGATCTGTGCCGAAAAGCAGAACTGAAGTGCACCTGCTAAATAATACCAATGCTGGTGTCAGGTGTGCGAGACATCCTTCAGCTCATATAAGCAACCTAACAGCCTGAGGAGGGAGGCACTTTTATTATCTCAAGATCACCAATAGAAAAACAGGAGCACAGGGAGGTTACAATGCCCCAGAGTCACACAAGTGAAAAGACAAAGCCAGGACAAGGCCTCAGCATCTGTGCCTTCCTTCAGAAAGTAAGAGAAGGCAAGAAACAACACCTGTTCACTGTTTGTTTCAAACACCACCCAGGTGTTTTAAATAAATGTATTAGAAATTGATGAGTAGAAAGTGATGTTCATTTGATTTTAGACCATTTCCTCTTTAGACAAATTAGGATAAATGACTTGCTGTAGGGTGAAGTATGGAAAATCTCAGTTCTAGTCACAATCTCTGCTAATCCTGAAATCAGGGAAACCAGCACAACTCGTTGGCCTGGGATTTTACTATTCAAGCATATCAGAGAAAGAGAGCTCAGCGGTCTCCGCCAATCCTGGGATTCGGCTTTCCCCTGTGTTATCACTTAGGGGGTCTGTGAGTCTTCAGTGCATGTGATGACTTCAGCCTTCCTCATGGGTGTCTCTTACAACCTTCATTGCAAAGTGGAGCTCCGTGTAAGGAAAGAATGTAGACCTGCAACCACGCTTGTGTGTCTTTGAAGTGGAAGCACACGGAAGTTTGGTGACAAGCAAATGTTCATTTTCAAAGTCTTGAAGCATCCGTGTGGCCGTGTAAGTCAGTGAGTGTGACAATAGTCCATAAGAAATGGCTGAAAACATTCTTTGGAAAAACTCAGAAAGAGAGGTGACATCTCTAAGGAACCATCTTGGCTTCAGTATACATCTTACATGAAATAAGCTTCACTTCCTTATTCTGTGGACATGAACGGGCTTTTTTTAAAGAACTTTTGCAAGATAAAACTCACATACTACGAAGTTCACCTTTTTAATGGAGCATTTTAGGCGTTTTGAGTGTATTTACAGAGCTGCTCAGCTTGGCCCTTATTTTCTCTTTGTGTTTGTTCAAAAGCATCTAGCATAGTCAAATGTGCAGTGGTGGTGTTCTACTACTATTTTGAAATTAAACACTTAATGAGTGCAAGGATATAGAGGCGGGGCCAGACCTAAATCAAGATGAAATAGCTTGTAAATGCAGAAGGAATAATTGCGTATTTGGATAGAGAGTCCAGAAGATACACATAAATAATAAAAAGAGCACATTTATTTGTAATATTAGCATCTAGAAAAGCAATGTAAACTTGTGAGCATTGGATAAGTTGTCAGATATGACATTTGTCCTTTATATATCTTGAATAGATTGGTGTCTTTTTTTTTTTTTTTTTTTTGAGTTGGAGTCTCACTCTGTCACCCAGACTGGAGTGCAGTGGCCGTTCCCGGCCACCGCAGCCTCGCCTGCTGGGCTCCGGCGATCCTTCCGCCTCAGCCTTCCGAGTAGCTGGAATTACAGGCACGCGCTACCACGACCGGCTAATTTTTTGATTTATTGTAGAGATGAGGTCTCGCCAAGTTGCCCAGGCGGGTCTCGAACCCGTGGGCTCAGGCAATCCACTCACCTCAGCCTCCCAAAGCACGGGATTACAGGCTGAGCCACCGAGCCCGACTAACTTTGTGTCTTTATAAGCACAGCTTGATGACCAGAGCAAAATAAATGAACAGTCTGGAGGTTTTTTTTGTTTTGTTTTGTTTTTTAATAGATGCTCACTTGAGAAAAGGCAACATCATAATGAAATAGTGATAATGTGTGAAATTTTCCTACAGGCCTTAGTGATGTAGCTACTCATAAAACCCAAGAACAGAGACTTTGGTCTCCATTTTAGGTTTCCACTTGGCAACTATAAATTCTAAGTATAGCAAGAACATTTTCACTGGGAAGCTTCCTTGTCTTAATATTTAATGAAATGTCACATTTGGGAAAGCAGCTACATTATTTCTTGTGTGTGGGCTGAGATAGTCATGACAACACTAGAAAAGCAAGTCATAGAGCTCAAATTTTCTTTCCTGTCATGCCTGTGTCTCCCATGAGTATTGGCTGGATTGTTGGTCCCATGTCCCTGAATTTACCTTGGTAGGTGCAGTGACCATTGGCTGGAGCACTGGTCTTCATGTCTCCGAATGCTGTTCCATAGATATTTGCTCAGGCCTTAGCAACCTGCTATTGTGTCCTAGTGAGGGAGTTTCTGGTGCTTTCGTCCAATAATGCATATTTTTTTTAGTTAGAACCTACTCCACTAAGCATTTCAGATCAGTCGTGCTGTGGTTTCAGTAATTTTAGTTTTCATGGAAATGTCTTTCCTCTTTTTTGTTAATGCTGTATTTTCCTCATTTTCCCAGTCTGGAGTGCAGTGGGCAGGGTCATAGCTCAGCAAAGTCTGACTTCCTGCTCCAAGTGATCCTCTCACCTCAGCCTCTCATATAGCTAGGACTACAGGCGTGCACCATCACTTCCAGCTAATTTTTCAGGTTTTTAGAGACCGTCATCTTGCCATGTTGTCCAGGCTGTTCTTGAACTGCTATGCTCAAGTGATCCTCCTTTCCCGGTCTCCCAAAATACTTGCTTACTAGCATGGTGAGTGAGTCACCATGCTTGACCTAAATATGTCTTTTGTAACTTGGCTCAAAAGTTTTTCATGATTTTTGATGCTACCCATAAATTTAGTTTAAAGACTCAATTAAGTTCTATTTTTAACCAGTTAAAATATTTTATTAAATTTTACTGGCCGGGCTCGGTGGCTTAGCCTGTAATCCCAGCGCTTTGAGAGGCCAAGGTGAGTGGATTGCCTGAGCCCACGGGTTCGAGACTCACCTGGGCAACTTGGCAAGACCTCATCTCTACAATAAATCAGCAATTAGCTGGGCGTGGTAGCGTGCGCCTGTAATTCCAGCTACTTGGAAGGCTGAGGCGGAAGGATCACCGGAGCCCAGCAGGTCGGGGCTGCGGTGGCTGGGAGCGGCCACTGCACTCCAGTCTGGGCAACAGAGTGAGACTCCAACTCAAAAAATATATATATTTTATTAGCAAACTGCTTAATGTGTGACATATATTAAAAAGCTTTTTACTTTAATAACTAAGTACTTAGATTTGTAGTCACCTGCACTACATTGTTTTACACAATTTATTTTGTTTTTAGATATGTATTTATCTTTATTTTAAAGATGTGGGGTACAGTTCAAGATTAGGTATACAAGTGAACATCATACAGGTAAAGTTTCAACCTCCCTCTGGTCCCCACTTTGCCTGGTTTGAGATCAGGTACCCTTATGGATGTTGTGTTCCCCCTACCCCCCATCCTGGCAGTATCCTGCTACTGCCAATGCTTTTCTTATAGTATTATGGTTAATGTTCAGGGTCTGCTTACGAGTGAGAACATATGGCCCTTTGTTTTTTGTTTCTGTGCTGAGTCATTGATTAGAATAGACTCTAAATCCATCCAAGTTATTACAAAGTCCATATGTTTGTCCTTTTTTATGGCTATGTAATATTCCATCATATATATGTACCACATTTTTTTTATCCAGTCCAGTTTTGGTAGTCAGCAAAAAACATGGCTCCATGTTTTTGCTAACCTGCACTACATTTAAACAAAATTTATTCTTATAATTATCATATATTTTCCTGACATTAAGCAAAAATGCATTCTTTTTCATTTGGAAACACTATTTGTATATGAAGAAGTTGAGGCTTAGCAGAGGTCGCAAATGACTGGCTAATAGCATCAAGACAGAACCCAGTTATTACAGGCGTCTGTACCAAGGCATCAGTGTCCAACCCCACACTTCTAATGGAGAACTTAGTTTCAGCAAAACGTCGGTCACGTCCAACTATTGCTATTAATTTAAAAATTTTGAGTATGGATTTAATTTGAGAGTTGTATTGATTTCTCATTTGTATAAGAACTACATATTTCCAAAAGGTTTTTCCAGGTTTATATTATCACCTATTTTAAAGTAGTGTGTTAAAGCAAATAATCTACATTCACATGTGACCATGCAGGCTTCTTTGTTGTTGTTTTTTAAGGGTCTTGACAGTGTTTAAATTTGAATCAGAAAGTTCTCGCGGAAAATGAGGTCTGAGGTGGGTCCCTGCTGACATGGTTTGAAAAATCACAAACGAGCCGGGCTCGGTGGCTCAGCCTGTAATCCCGCGCCTTTGGGAGGCTGAGGTGAGTGGATGGCCTGAGCCCGCGGGTTCGAGACCCGCCTGGGCAGCGAGACCTCATCTCTACAATAAATCAAAAAATTAGCCGGGCATGGTAGCGCGCACCTGTAATTCCGGCTACTCGGAAGGCGGAGGCGGAAGGATCGCTGGAGCCCAGCAGGTCGAGGCTGCGGTGGCTGGGAGCGGCCACTGCACTCCAGTCTGGGCGAGGGAGTGAGACTTCAACTCAAAAAAAAAAAAGAAAAAGAAAAATCACGAACTGAAACTTGGGGGGATAGTCTCCCTCACATCCACTTTCCATGTCAGTCCCTATACTGCTCCTTCCTGTCTTTATGGTGCAACCTTCAGGTTTGCTGATTTCCTTATAATCAATATTGTTTCTGAACCTTGACTCCAAACAAGTTCATTTTGGTTCTGCGAAGCTTGCTGGAACATAAGTCTTTAGAAACTCTCAAAAGGATTATTTTATCAAAATTAAGTATATACTTGAATGGTTATTTTTTTTTTCTGCTGTTACACCTGTCCTGAGGAATCGTGCACATTCTAAAAGACAAATTATTAACCCAGTCAGACCTTTCAGCTTTGGATTTTTGTGGGTGGAACATTTGCTGTTCTAGAGCTTTGAATGTCTAAAGAGTTAAAGTCCGCTCTAATGAAGGACAAACTGATCAAAGATCTTGGCAGACTCTCACAAACCAAAGCGAAATCACTTCATTTTAGTTGATGGAAACAAATAAGAAATAAGAAGTTGGATCTCTGAAAGGCATTGATTAAATGTGGAGGAAACAGTGCAATTATTTTCACACAGGACATGCATCCACCATTTATAATAGGCAGTTCCCAAATAAATGTTTATTAGATTAATTAAGAAAATATAATAACAGAGACATAGTTTTTCAGAAAAAGAACAGTAACAGTATATGTTTAATCCTCACAACATACCTTAGATTACTTTCTCAGTGGCTTCTATGAACTTAAATACAGGAAGTAAGTTGAACTGAGAAGATAAGGTTTTCCCATGTGGAAGTTTCACTGGCCATGGAGTAACTGGGAACTATGTCCTCTACTGTAAAAGTTTATGAAAATTGCTTGATTTGCAACTTCATTGACTGCCTCGAAAGTTCATCCTATACACACACACAAAAGATGCATGTTGTGAATAAGAAACATATTTACATGCATTCAACAGAAAATTCTCAATTAAATGAAGTGTAGAAAATGGTTATTGTGCCATTCTAATTTGAGTTTGTAGTTATTTGGAAGCATAAAGCTTGTGGTGCCTTTGTCTTGACAAAGAGTATACTTAAAACAAAATGAGAACAAATTTTCTTTATTGTAAATTAAAAGCATGTTAAGGAAAATGAAAAATATTAACATGTTAAACTAACTTTTAGAAAGTAAAAGTAATAGAATGCAGAACACTGAAGAATTACATTGATATTTTTTAGCAAAGAAATTGCATTTATTTAATTTTTCTCTTCACCAAACTTTGAACTTATTTTATACCTTCAGTTTTGTAAAGAACTACTTTTCTAATTTATGCACCCATACTCTTTTGGAGTATATTTTTAGAGAATTTAGATGAGTGAAAATGGTTACCAACTAAGAAGACATAATTTAAAGAAGTAAACTTTGGCTGTTGTGAACACTACGAATACAGTCAAGTAGTAATATCAACCTGAAAAGGTCAGGTCATTTTTGACCCAATGAAAAACATATGTTGAGATTTTTTAAAAAACAGTTTTTAGAAGAAACCTACACAATGTAATGTTTTCGACATTTTAAGGTGAATTTGATGTGAAAATTTGCTTAGTACTTATATATTTATATATAGTCCATAGACAATTGAAAATTATTGTCAATAAAAGCATACTGGCAATGCTTAATCACTCTTTAGTAGTATTTTAAAAGTTAATCAAAATTATTAAAAATGTAGTTTATTCTCTTATAAAAGTTATTGTCTGATTTGCTGAAAAACCAATCTCAGGCTCCTGAATATCTAAATACAACCACTAACAGAAAGCAATAGATTTCCTGTAAAATTTATTAACATTAGCAGAATCTGAGAGTTCTATTAATCTAGACAGGAGGACTGCAATGTTTCTATTTTCTTCCTTATTAATTTTGACAGATTTGAAGGGCTTGCAATTCTGCACTAACAGGTTTCCTTAAATTTCCTACACTGATATCTTTTAATTTTTGCATATTTCCTGAGTGTCTTAAAAGTGCAGCCATTTCTTAAATTTGAGGAAAGAGAAACCTAATTAGTAGTAGGAGATTATATTAAGCATTTGCTTTCTTTTTGAAAAACATGGGTTTATGTCACCTAATTCAGATATCACGAATTTTTCTTTGTACTAACTTGTAGTTACCTACTACAGAAACATTCCTGGGTCAAAAAATTAGTGTTAATAGCCAAATAGTTTTCCCTAGCCACTAAAATCAATTTTCAAGTGATGGGCTATGCATTCATAATACTAATTACAGTCATATTAGGTCATTCATAACATGATGTTAAGAGAAAACCAGGAAACTGACTCATTTTGTCAACCACTTGAAGAGTTAGAAGGGACAAAAGTACTAATGATACAATTGTCCCGTAATATTGACCTTTGTCTGGCCTTCTATGCTTCTCTCGGCTGGTTGCTCATGGTTATATTGCTGTAGTTAGTGTGGGCAGCTACTCAAATTAAAAAATAAATAAATGAATGCAACTCTGAGACACCGAGGGTTTGGTTCCAGACCACAGCAATGAAGTGACTATCACAAGAAAGCAAGTCGCACACATTTGTTGGTTTCCCAGAGCATATAAACGTTATGTTTATACTATACTATAGTCTATTACGTTTAAAAAGAAATGAAGTACATGGCTTAATTAATTAACTTTCTTTTGGGGGGGTGGGCTAAAAAATGCAAACGGTTACTCGAACTTCTAGCAAGTGACGATCTTTTTGCTGCTGGAGAGCCTTGCCTCCGTGCTGGTGACTGCTGCCTGACTGGTCACGGTGGTTGCCAGAGGCTGGGGTGGCTGTGGCAATTTTAAAATAAGACGACAGTGAAGTTCGCCGCATTGGTTGACTCTTCTTTGGGAAAGAGCGAGAGTGTCCTAGAAAAGATAATCAAGACAAGCTGGGATTTCATGGAGAGGTTTAGTTGTCCTCAGTAGGTGTACAGCATTGGCTTGTCTCTTTCTGTTACTCAGCAGTCTAACTTCCTACCAGTCATAAGAGTACAGGTAGTTTCTCTTATTTCATGCCCTTTTTTTCTTTATTTCGATTGGGAGAGTACATATCCATAGCTGTTCAAAGATTTCTTAAAAGTGAAATTTTCTTCATGTATTTGGCTTTGTGTCGTATGGTGATGGTACTGAAGACTTCGGTACTTTGGCTTTGACGATAAGGAATAGGGAAAAAAAGGCTTTCATGCTGAAACATCTTTTTAAACATTTGTCATGTTAAAAAATTTTTGACTTTAAAAAATTTTTCTTCCTGGGAGTTTCCACTCCAATAATCGTCAGTCATTCTTAGGCCTTTCCTTACTCAATGTAATTGTAATAGTTAGTGTGAGTTCACTCAGATTTTCACTTTGCATATACATCTTTGTGTGTGTGTATGTGTATATATATGTGTGTAACTACAAAATTTGCTGGTGTATTGACTGGCTTTTATACCACTGAGTCAACATATATTGAGCGCTTCTGTATACTAGACATTATACTAGACATTAATCTAAATGTTCCAGTGTCCAAAGCTTAAAAGAGGTGTAGGCTTTCTGAGTACATTCATTAAAATAAGATTTCTAAATATAATTAAAGCACAGTGAGCTTTACAAATTTTTATTTTGACAAATGGGTTCGATATTTTTTAGAAGACATTTTATGGCATGTAAAACATTTTTCATTGCTGTTTCTTGATGAGCCAAAGCTGTTTCATATAAATTAAATTTGTTATCATTTTGAATTTAAAAAAACCATGAAAGTCTAAAATTAGGCTTCAGTGTTAAAGTTTGAGATCCATGTCTAAGAGACTTCAGGAAATGTAAGCGTTATAGATTAAATGACCAATTGAAATAGAACAGTGTAGCTGTATGTCACACCTTGTACCTTTTCCATCAAACAATAAACATTTCTCCAACCGTGAAGGCTACCAAGCGAAGGTGAAAGGAGGCAAAGAGATTATTTTGACCCTGCAGTGGTTCGATACAACTCTCTAGCCAGGCCCCATACAGGTACTCAAAAGCTACCAAAGATGGAGTCCACGCTCTCATGGGGACTGCGATGTTTCTTATTGTACCTGTGCTTGCATTTTCTCTTGAGGTGGTCCTCATTTTTTCACATCGTCTTTTGAGAAAGTCCATCTGATGGACTCCACCCAGCCTGGGTGATTCGCGCCTCTGGGGTCATGCATTCCCAAGACCACTCGCTTCATCCTTGGCTTGTGGGAGGGGGAGGAGGAATTTGATGTGTCTTCTTTGGAGTTGACCCTTCTGACAGATACAGTGTAGCATGCGTGGCAGTGGGGCATGGTAAGTGAGAGTGGGGAGTTATGTGTGGTAGAATAATGTTTTCATCTGTTCAGAGCCATAAAACTTACCTCGCAGTACAAAGTACACCGCAGGGTCAGCATACATTGGCATTTTTCTCTTCTTTGTGCCTCTAATTTTAGAGGGGGACATTAATTCGTTATTTAGAGCAAAAAAACAAAGTATTCACTGAACCGAATCCATTGTTTTGGTGTGTGTATCTGCTAGATATCAGCGCCATAATGTTGCATAACAAACAACTATAGAATCTCAAAGTCTGCAGAAAGACACATCTCTTCTCTTGTGTTGGCGGGTAGCTAGGACTGGGCTCCCCTAGCCTGGGCTCAGCCGGGAAGCTCGATTGCAAACACCGTGTTGCCCAAAGCAAGCATCATGAACAAGCCTGAAGTCTCGACGGAGAAAGTCCACCTTTAGTGGGAGGGACTGCAGTCATTTATAAGGAAGAATGAAGATTTGGAGTAGGGTTTCAGTCTGTACCTTTAGTCGAAGTGAAACAACTTTTCTGTTTTCCAGCAGTCTTAAGAGAGGGCTCCTCTATTTCATAATATTCAGTACTTATTAGGCGAAGAAAACAAGCGAATGGCATATTTTGTTTGTTTTATGCTGAATTTTCCCTTTGATACGTGTTTACCACATTCAGATGAACATCTATTGAAAAGTATATGACAGGATGCTTTTGCAGGGTGTTCGTTTTGAGGGATAGTATAAAAATTTCCGTAGGTTTCATGTGCAACCACACATATTTTAACTTGATCTTTTATCCTGCATTTACTTTTGGGTGTCCCTAAGAATCCGTTAAAATGCAGAAATTATGCAGTATTGATTTCAGGAAAAGTTGAAGTGGTTACACATGGCTGCCTCGCCTTAAAAGAAATCCTTATTTGGTTCTAATTTGAACAATATTGAAAGCACAACACAACTAGCATTTTATTGTGTCACCACACATTTAGTGAGTTATGGAAAGCATTTTGTTTCGAGAATGGAGTTAACTATGTCTTATCCGCGCCCCTGCAGGCCCGCCTGTTGTACTCATACATATTTCTTCCTGGTAAAAAATTTACTGAAATCCCAGGACCATATGCTGCTCGGTTTGGATGGTGAGGGATTAGCCTAATTGCTTTTGTTTGATAACTATAATTGGTCACAATCACAGACATGTAGCTTATATGAGAGATAGTTCTATGTCAACACTCGTGTTTAACTTTGCTTTTGAAAATGAAACTAAAAAGAATCTAAAATATATATACTTCCTTTATTCCTAATATTCCAGAATATGTGGATTAGAACAGTTGATTTTTGTATGAAGCAAAGGCACACGTATCTAAACACATATAACGTAAACGGAAGGCAGACGGTTTTAAATGAAAAAATGCTTATTAGCCTAAAATTCCAAAAAGATAAGTATTCTAAATCTCAAATTAAATGTAGTCTCATCAGAGATTATCATCAGATCATGTTTCTTTTGCTCAAGTGTTTTCTATGAGACAATGCAGTTAAATGGTGTTTGACATATATGACATTTAAATGTCCGTTTTCTAGTAAATGCTTGTTTAATTTTTTTCTAGTTTGATAGAAAAAAAAATATTCCTAAATGCTCTCATTCACTTTCTGATGAGTCCCGACCCTTGGGTAAAGTTTGGTCCTATGGTAGACATGTGTGTGTGGGACCCTGTGGTTTATTTCTGTCGGTCATGGTGGTGGGCCTGCAGTTTTTCCCTGATAAATCACACTTCGGCCTTTACCAGTATTTCATCAAATGGGATTGTAAGTCCTTTCTCTGGAGTTGGTTTCTCCCATTTTCTTCAAGATTTCAGTTTCGAAATTTCAGTAATACCATCAGGGCGAGACAGTTTCCTGTCATCACGACCACCTCAGACTCTTTGGGGTTGGGTTAGCTCTGCATCAGCAACAAATAAATGCCTCCAAGCATCGCTGGCAGATCAGACCTCGGCTACCTACACAGGCCAAGCCTTGCATTCCCCGCACGGAGGGCACCGAAGTGTAAAGTGTTCTCGGAGAGGGCCTCCCCATAGCTCAAGTGTGAGTCACTCACAAACCATAATAGATCTTGGCTCTCCTGCCTGATGAAGTGTTCTGGATGCAGGGAAACATTTCACCCAGCCTCACGGCAGTAGAATTCCCAGGGGTCATCCAAAATAGGGAAAGAAATGAACCAAATGAACGGAAATATGCGGACTCTGGCACTGTCCCTTCTGGGCAACACAGCTCTTTATTGCTGAGAAATGGAAGTCCTGAGTGCACAGGCCCGTAAATGATAGAACAAGTAGGTGCTGAATTTTTCCCCCTCATGCCTGAATTTAGCTCCGAGCTTGACTCTCGCATCTAAGGTCAAGTCACAGAGCGTCCCTCAGCCCGATCGCCCTGATGCAGGCGTAGCAGGTTGTCCTCCACTCTGAGCCTTCTGCTGCGTTCTGGGCCACTTGTCCTTCCCGCTCTAAACTCGGCTCAGCAGGAAAGGTGGGGCCTTCCTCTTCAGGGCCAGAGGAAGCAGTGGCGCAGGCACGATGGCTGTGCTGAGCCTGGTGTGGGTTTCAGTTGGGGGAATTTGCTCCACACAGAAAATCAAGTGGTGGCAGTCCAGCATCTCGATCCACTCTGGTGAAATAAAAGTTGTTGTGAGTGTTAGAGTAGACTGTCTTCGACAGTGAGTTTCAGGAGCACCTGCACAGCGGAAATGAGGGCATCACTGAGCAGAGTCACTGGCCTGACATCCCAGCGGCCTGTTAGGGGAATGCACGCTTGATGGAGCGCAGGTATCCTGCTGGGCTCAGCCATGCCTTCCCAGTGTGGCCTGCGGCAGCTTCTGAAGTAAGGATGGCATTCCTTCTATTGCAGTCTCCCTAGTGGCAGATTTCATGGACAAACTACAGATGCTTTCCTGAAGCTCTTTTAACTTCCAGTCATCATCATGAACGCAATGGTACTGAGTATGAGAGGATGAAGTATGTGGTTATTGAATGGCCATAAACTATCACCTCAGAACTTAAAAATGACACATGATGTCAAAAGGGGCACACAGAACTAGGACACCCATCAGATTGAACTGGTTTTAAATGTCATCCTCATAAAGGAAAACTTTGATTAAAACATTCATTATCTATACCAGTGAAATACCTATTTTATCATTACATGTGTTGAACATAGGACTCTAATTAAAATGTAAAAATGATCTGGATTTTCTTTATGTTTATTTTTTGAGTAGGAGTCTCACTCTGTCACCCAGGCCGGAGTGCAGTGACATGCTCACGGCCACCGCAGCCTCGACCTGCTGGGCTCAGGTGATCCTTTCGCCTCAGCCTTCCAAGTAGCTGAACTACAGGCGTGAACCGCCATGGCCAGCTACTTTTTGATTTATTGTGGAGACGAGGTCTTGCTGAGATGCCCAAGCTGGACTCAAACTCCTGGGCTCAGGCAATCCTCTCGCCTCCGCCTCCCAAAGTGCTGGGATTACAGGTATGAGCCACCACTTCCGGCCTGGATTTTCTTTAAAAACAATTATCTCCAAAGGAATAGTTACATGCTATGGATAAATTGTCAGATTTAGCAGGAAAAATTATTTCAAAGTCTTAGAATCTAGAAGTCTGGCTTTAGAAGTACAGATGATCTTCAGTAACCTGAGGAAACTTGCAGTTACCATTTCTGTAACACATAAACTTAATAAATAAATCAGAGCAAAAATGCTATTGAAAAAAATTGTTTTTGACAAGACTGTTCATTAAATGGTATATTTAAATTCAATCTCGATGACATTATCTTAATATCATTAAAGGTAATGCTTGTGAACTCTAAACATTATTTTCAGTGCAAAGCATTGTCACCATTTATATGACTTAGGTGAGTATTATGTGAGGAAATTTTACTTTGGAATGTCAGTTTCACAAAAACGAAAGTCAGTCATGTAAATAATTGTCTTTGCCACTAAACAGGGTGAATAATTAAACATGATTTACCTCAATGTGTTGGGTCTTATTGTTTTGTAGTTTGTGTACTTTTTAGCTGTTCTTTCAACTATTTAGGTGTAAATCATGCTGAAAATGAAAATTTATGTGCTGCATTTTTTTTCTGAAAAATAAACAGCTTTTTATAACCATTTTGAACGCAATCACTCTCACTAATAGCTACAGAAAATTTAACTACTTTCTTTTCTTTGCAATAAATACCCATAACCCTCCTGCTGAATGACTAATAGTTTTCCAATGGCCTTGATAACAAACTTTCGCTGATTTTTTTCTCTTGATATAAATAGAAAAGAACTTAAAAATAGACAAGAATGCGAATAAAATGGTGGTTGTAAAGTTGCCCATCAAATACTAATTTTCTCAGAAATCGTGTTCCTGCTCTTGACATCGAGTGCATATTTTGCATGAAAGATTATTGTCCTGTTGAGATCGAAGCCTGGATTCAGGCATATCATTCACCCCAGCTCCCAATCCTGGCTCTCTCCTGTTTCTGGAAACATCAGTGTCCTGGAGTTAGGAAGCCTAGCATTGTTTTTCTTAGATAACTCACTTGACATTTCAATGCCTTGGCTTCGATTTTCTGCAAAAGGAAGGAGAGATGGAGTTGATGATATTTAAGAGTCCTTCAAAAAATATGAAGACCTCTATTTGCAAATGAATGGATGTCTGAACTTTTAGTGTACTATAAATCCTACTGTCTCAACAGAAAACAAAATAGTTTTCATCCTTATCTGAGGAACATGTTAGGCAGGTTTCAGGAAAGATGTGAATTAAAATATGTTTTAGATTTATAAAATTCAATTCATTAAGCATCATTTCATTTAATTTGCAGATAGGTTATGCATTTAAGAATGTGTTTATAATTGTGGTCAAAGTGGCACGCACCATCAATTATCAGTTTATTAGCTGGGCAGTGAACTCATAATGGAGCTTGCTATTTTAGTCAATTCCTGTAACTTGGATATAATCTTTTACTTTCATTATATAATTTAGAAAATTTAATGATGTCATTTAGGCATACACATATGTAATGGCTTGATAATTGCTATTATTAAGTGATGATTGCTCTTTGATCACATGGTTGTATGCTGATCTATTCACTTAAAAAGTCAGAATATAATGATGAAATGTTCATGTCAGAATATAATGATGAAATGTTCTCGATCTGTATTGACAGCTGGTGATCACAGATGCATCCAGAAAGGTTTAATTTTGAACTCAGTAGTATTTAGCTAAATGTCTTCTCTTTAATAAAACCAGAGCAAACACTTTTCTGTATCTGAAATGGCTGGAGCATACAAGGTCAAAGACTTCTAGAGCTGCATGTAACCACCTAGTCCAGGGTTTTAAAAATTCTGATGAAGAGATTTGTTGGCTGAGCCGAGATCATATGGTCAGTCAGTTCATATGCAAGTGATCCGGATTCCAGACAGGAATGATATGCACATTTATGAAAGCATGTGTACATAGCTGTGGCATGTATCTTTAAAATGCAATTTGGGGTTTTTTGAGCACACATAGACACATGAGAGAAACAGGTGTGCACAGCAGTAGCAGGAAAGAAAACTGAACTGTCTGGTTAGCTCAGTAACGCTGGGTAGTTTCTCATCACCAGAACTTCAAATCAAATGGGAAGATGAGTCCTTACCTCATAGGGCTCTTCTGAGGGCTTATAGGTGTGTGTGTGTGTGTGTGTGTGTGTGTGTATTCACACACATATAGCCCAAAATAATGTTGGGTATGCGTGACGGTTATTTTGTTATCTAACTTTTAAAATGTAGGAGAGGCTTACTCAGTTCAGGCACTCACTGGCAAACCCAACTTGCTGCCAGTGTGTGGCACTATTTCCTGATGTGCCTTTGAGGTCATATTTAATGGGTACCAACCTTGACTCTCCTTACTCTCAATTCAGTGTTCTCTGCATGTGAACACATGCACATGTTGAAACTTATGTGAACACTCACATATGTTCATTCTTTCACAGATACATTTACAGAATCATACATGCACACATAACTTTGGCTTTTGGTTTCCACGTAGACCAACTCATAAAATTACAGATGAAAGATAATTTAGAATTTTGGAAAATTATATTAAGCTAAATATTCATGGCTGAATGAATTTGGACAGTTATCTGTTAGTCTTCATTTATTTTTCTCCTGTGTTTAAGGACTATGCATATGCATACACATGTATGAGGTTATATAATAATTTCTGAAGAACATGAATGCTTGTATTCTTGGATGGCCTTTACACCAGATTTCAGAATCATTTGTTCTTAATCAGCATTTTTCAACTTTTCAGCCTTTTGAAATACATACATAGTAGTACTTCAGCTTGAAAACCAAGATCTTGACTTTTTGTCAAGCACTTCTTTCTGTGCCAGGAACTCTGTGCTCAGCGCTTTCTTTGCCGATCCCGTCAAAGCATTATCTTCATAAACTACTCTAAGACACCTATTATTATTCTGACTTTAAAATGAGAGACTAGGCTAGGAGAAATTAGGTGCCTGAGTTCACCTAGCAAGTAAGTGGCAGACTAGAATTTGAACTCTGATCTCTCTAATTCTAAAATCCATATTTCCAGCCCCGAAAGGAAATCGAAAATGCTTCTTGCAGCTTACAATAGCCGTTGTAGCTATTATGGGTCTTTTCTTAAAGGAAGTTGTGTCGGTGATGATAGTTGCCAGCCAAAATCAGAAGGGGCGATTTCTAGCTGCTGAGAGGAGCTGTCTCAGTCATCCTCTGGACTCATTATGATACAAACTCTCCTCGGAAAAGGCGGAGCTAGAGGGGTAACAATTATGTGGTATTTAACTTTGCATATTACTTTCTGGGGTTTTCTCTTTTCTCAGCTGCTCGATCCTCACTTTTGCGTCTCGCTCTCCTGGATTTCCCTCTCATTCCTTGTCAGGGAATGCTTGCGGTCTCTCCTGTCCTCCAGCCTCCTCCTCTGACCCTGTCCCCCTGGGGAAGGAGAAACAAGAATGCTGCTGCTCTCTCGCTCACATCATATCCATCCCCATTCCTCTTGAGGCTGACAGTCTTTGCAGCATAACTATAAAAGATGACACTTTATCCTAGCAGGATGAGATATCCCTGGCTGTATCCTAGCTCCATGAATGGGTGGGTTTTTCTCCACAACTTTATTTTGTGACCCAACTGGGAAGCTTCCAATTTCATTGGCAGCTGTCTTCCCTTTTCTTACCAGAACGTGAGATTCTAGCACCTAGCTCAAAAGAGAAAATGCAGGGTTTGAGGTTATTACTTAGGTTCCACAAATCCTTTCTTCCAAACAATTTTTCTTAGGTAGGGAAACAAACAAAGAACCCTGGCTATGCTCTTTCTAACAAAGCTGTTGATGTTTGCAACCCATATAAACACAACATCTTGAAAGAAATGACTGTTTAGTTTTGGTTGCAAATAAAAAGTGCTGATAGGAGTGGGAAGAGAAAGAGAAAATGCTAGTGTTTTCCTTCCCCCAAAGGTTGAGGGTTGACTTTAAAGGGGAAAATTCTGAGCGTCTCTTAAAACAACACGTGAGCTTCTTCATTTCCCCAGACACTGGTTGCCAGTATGGCAACATTGCAGGAAGAAATCGGACACCACCTCCTGTGTCCAGCATCATTTAATGGTTGAGCGACAGAAGGTGTCAAGCCTTCACAGTTCCTCAATGTTGCAAGTCTGGGGACTGCAACGACAGTTCACAAGTGGATCTTTCCCTAGCACAAACTCCCATGGCGACTATTTAGAATCAGTTCCCGCCCACAAGTCCCACAACCTTTACTTCGTGTAAAGATTTCCCAACTTTCCCAGCTGAGACTTGGGGTGTTCCTTGCAAAGGCTCTGGTTCTTTTTGATAGTCTTAGCTGGTGGATTCTTTCTGCGTTTAACTGGTGTCTCGCAAACAAGGCATCCATGCATTTTTTTTTTTCTCTCCCTGCAGGTAGAAATCACACTTCAGGATATCAACGACAACCCACCCGTGTTTCCGACGGACATGCTGGACCTCACCGTGGAGGAGAACATCGGGGATGGCTCTAAGATCATGCAGCTGACGGCCATGGATGCTGACGAGGTAGCTTGGAGAGGGTCTCCGAATTTTGGAAACCTGGTATCGCACATTTCTAGGACTTGTTGACAACTTCATTACCCAGTCATTATGGTTAAGCATTGTGTGCTCCTTTCCAAAGAACGTTGATTCTAGAAATGTGAGGTGAGAATGTTAAGAACGAGACTATCGAGAGGTAAGTTTCCTTTGATCAGCAACCTGTAACTCAGTCAATTGCTGCTTGCATTTTTGACTGTTTAGCCAAATTTTCTTATTTTTAAAAATAATAAAAATATCTTAAGACATATATATATATCTACACTAATATCTTTATTACTCCGATTTGCTATCTTATAGTGCTAAGGATTCTTATTTTATTTGTAATTGTTAAAAACAAATAATTAAAATTATGGTATTTTAAGATTACCTTCCTTTTTCATTTAATTTGCATGCATGTATATATACATACATGTTTAAAAGAAAATACAAAAATGCAAGGATAGACTTTTATATGTTAAGGATATTATCTGGGCAAGCTAATGATTTTTCAGTTCCTTTAATAAACACAAATTGCATGCCTAGCAGAGAATGTGAAATTTGGAGATACAGCTTAGATTACTGTTTTCTTTTTTGTTTTTTGTTGGGTTTTTTTTTGGGTCAGAGTTTCACTCTGTCACCCAGACTGGAGTGGAGTAGCACACTCACGGCCACCCCAGCCTCAACCCGCTGGGCTCCAGCGATCCTTCTGCTTCAGCCTTCCACGTAGCCAGAACTACAGGGGCATGCTCCCACGCCCGGCTGTTTTGATTTATTGTAGAAACAAGGTTTTGCCAAGTTGCCCGGGATGGTCTCATACCCACAGGCTCAGGCAAACCATTCGCCTCAGCCTCCCAAAGTGCTGGGATTACAGGCTGAGCCACCAAACCCGACCTAGATTACTATTTTCTATATTTATATTTTAAGTTTAGATGTGTAATCATCATGCTTTGGGCCTGGAAACTTATATAATTTGTCATTTACATTATTGCTGTGCAAAAAAACCCCACAGCTTGTTTCCTCCACATTACTGGACAGTGAGTTTATCTAATGCTCTGGAGTTGAGGGAAGAGGAGTTATCTTCCCAGACACCTGTATCCCTGGCCGCCATCCCTTTAAGCCAAGCCCAACACAGGACAGGACAGAGAATTCAATTTCCTTGGTCGCATCTAATCTCCAGGTACATCTGAAAACTTGATTTTTGTCCCATGAGTAAGTTCTTCATAAATGTATTTCTTTAACTTAAAAAAATGCAAACAGATAAATAACAGAGTCGTTTTAACAGCAGATATGGAAATATAATAATGACTTATTTATTAATTTTACCAAAATCGAACTTGTAGAAGGCAACAGAAGAAAGCGTAGGCTGAGTTAATGGCCATTCGCTCTTAGTATTTGTCATATTTAGTAGCTTCTACTTGATTTTCTATAGAGAAAAATTCATACTTATTTCATATCTACTTATTATTTGCAAAGTTATATGACTGAACATTTCTATTGTTGACAGATATGTCATATAATTTGCTGTAATTTAGAAATATTCAATTTTCTTAAAGGTTATCATTCATAATAAATATCTGGACCTATCAAATTTATAAAATTTCATTAACTCCCATTCGAAATTAGCAGCAACAGCAAAACGTATATAATTGGCCTAAGACCATCCACATTAACTATCTGAAATTGCAATGGCTGCTTCATTGGCTGTAGCCTGTGAAATGGAGCAAATAAAACACATTTATTTGAAGTGATTTATTCATTAAACAATGAAGCCACAGCCACGTTAATCATAATACATATTTCCTAGCGGGATAGCTCTTTACTCCATGGAATATCATAATTAAAGTGGGATTATTCAATACAAGTCTACAGAATAACAAACAAAATTGTGTGTGGAAATTTATTTGTTTCGGTCATCACACTATCCCTCAAGAACTATTTTCAAAGAGATGCCAACACTCAACCCTTTTAATACTATTCTCTTGATATAATTTTATTCTCTTCTCTATATTTTTATTTTAAAAATATTCTAAATAGGTGCTGATATAAATGTCACGCTTTATTTCTCTCCGTCTAACTTCCGTGTGTGGGTGTGTGTGTGCACGTGCACACACTTGTGTTACCTTCGAGTTCATCTTTTCATGGATGTTCACATTTAACATGAGATTTGAGGAAGGCTGCCACTGGGACGGGTCTTCTGTCTCTGAATATTCACGCCAACAGTTTTTTTTAGTGCATTTGTTTTATTTCTATTGAGCTCTGTTTTTTAAGGTTAAAAAAACTTAAGCAACCACACAGGCGTTATGGCTTAGACATCCTAGCTTAAAAAAATTACTGTGGAGCGATGCTACCCTGGGTGTGCATGAAATGGATCTGGGATAAGGCAGGATGGGGAGTTGGGGTTGCAAAGTAGGGGCAGACAAGGGGACCGGAAGGAGGTTTGCTAGCGGTTCAAGGAAAGAGAGGGGCGCTGATGGTGTGTGTGAGGCGTGACTGTGCCTGAAGCTTTCGGATGACCATGCGCTCTGAAATAGCCTCTGTGGGCATAGTGTGTGCGCGCGCGTGCGTGTATGTGTGTGTGTGTGTGTGTGTGTGTGTGTAAAGCAGCAAGAAAGGATGAAAGAGAGGGAGTAGGTTCACTGATGGCTCTGAAGACAAGAGGGACGCCTTTTGTAAAGCGATTCTGGGACCATTATTATTATTATTTTTTGAGTCGGAGTCTCACTCTGTCGCCCAGACTGGAGTGCAGGGGCCGCTCCCGGCCCCCGCAGCCTCGACCCGCTGGGCTCCGGCGATCCTTCTGCCTCAGCCTTCCGAGTAGCCGGAATTACAGGCCTGCGCTACCACGCCCGGCTGATTTTTTGATTGATTGTCGAGCTGAGGTCTTGAGGACCTTTATTTTTTAAAGATGAAGTCCATGAGGCTGCTTTTATTTTTCAACACCTTTTCTCTTCAAATGTTTTAACTGGTGTTTCAGCAACTCCTGACTGATGCCTGACACAAGGAACACACGATTCTTTGACTCTATGCCAAGCAGAATGGCTTCCCATGGCATTTAGAATTTGTGGCTGCTTCATTTTTTTAAGATGTTTATAATAAATTAACATTAATGCTTTTAGACAAGCTTTCATTCTATCTTCTGCTTTATTCTCAGCTTTTTCTTAGCTCTTAGTTGAATCTAGAAAAAAAACTGAAATATATTTTTCACCTTATAATTATCGTCCTATTTTCCTTCTTTTGTTTGAATAGGACCCAAGATTTTGAAGACCATTCACAAATTGTGTCAATTTTTAAAGTTTATTGACAGTTTTCCTTAATTCCTTAAACTAACATATAAATGCCAGTGCCTTAGAGCAACGCTGGAGAATAGAGCCTGGGCATGGAATTGCAGTTTTAGAAAACAACATGGACACGTTGTACTTAATTTAAATATCATTCGAAACATATGTTGGATCAAGATATACATCTCGCAGAAGCACGTGACTCCTTCTGCCTCTTGTTCCTTCTTATAGACTCCTTCTGCCTCTTGTTCCTTCAGTATCCTGTGCCAGGATACTGAAGCTTTGCTTCATGGTACCATGCTTGTTTTTGAACATACTGTTTAAGGTTGTAAAATGCATTTGCAATTTATAGCTATTTACTTTTGGAATTCCTTCCATGTGCGTTTGTCTCTCTGGTTCCTCAGGAGAGCAGAATGTTTTTAACCAGCATTATTTCCACTGCTCTGCAGCTGAAAGATGATATTTCTTTCTCGTATTGTTGCTGATACAGCATATTTTAGATATTAAATGAATAGACTTTTCAAAGGACTTAATTAAATCGTTTCTCTTGGCCATTTTCAGACATTCACTAGAATCATGAATTCAACCACATCCGTGGATTTTGAGTACAAAAAGATTGTTTCATCAACACAGTCTGATATCTTTGCTTCTTTTCAGAAGAATCATCACAACTTTAGAAATATTGTTAATTATTACAGTCATGGTTAATTATTACAGGGCATGTCTAAATGTCAAGCCATCAGTGTAATAGCTCTAACTAGGCTTTCATTTCTTTGCTTTCTCCTAGGATTGAATGTAGCTGCTTTCATACCTGGGCTACTTTACCAAAATAATTGAATTCCTAGTAAAATCGAATAAATAGTACAGAATGTGGTCAGAAGAGAAGTCAAAAATTCTCACTGAATGTTTTTGTTAAACTATAGAATTACAGTAAATCTGTTAGAGGCTGCCTGTCCACCTGAACATACAAGACAAATGTGGGTAATGTGTGACTCAGCTGTTCCGTTATTAAATTACAATGTGCTTTGAGGCTTTCACTTTACAAAATATGAAGACGGGCTTGGGGAATGCAGTACAAAAAGACAGCGAATACTACTAGACACACATTTTGAAAGAGAGGCTTTGTTTGTTTGTTTGTTACTGTCAGAAATCACCCTCTTGCAGGTTTGACCATGAAGGGAAAACCATGAGTGAGCTAGGATGGCAAAGACGCATGGACCCAGCAGAGGCTGGCTTTCTCCAGCACGTGGCATTCATGGACCTCCACGCTCCAGCCTGTCCTTATCCTAATATTCCTCTTGATAATTCTTAGCCTGAATATTTTGATGAAGACATTTTTAGAGGGTACTAACAGCCAAAGATATACTTGTTTTGAGTATATTTAAACCAAAAGATCATTTTGGAAGTCAACAATTCCAGCACTTCTTATACCTGTGTCAAGATCAATAATTACACAAGACAGAAAATAGAAAAGTTAAAAAAAAAAACCATGTTTTCACTGGGATGTACGCCAACTTTTATCATACTTTAATTATTCATTTGCTGAAGTCTAAGTCATCAAATGCATTTAACACACCATTTTTCTCCTATAAGAAAATAGAAAAAAATAAGAATAAAAACAGCAGCTGGCCTTGTCCTATACTTACTATTTCTCAGGGATGTTATACTTTGGTATTTGTGGTCACTAATTTAACCTTCAAAACACCCCCATCGGGCAGGTAATAATATCATCCCAAAGGTGCAGATAAGGAACCATGGGCTCAGAAAGGGTAAGTATGTGGCCCAATGACAGAAGCCTAATAAGGAGTGGGACAGAGATTCCACCCCAAAAGTATGACCCCAGAGCCCCATAACTCCATCAGGACAGGGTGTGCTTAACTCTGTATTTGGATCACAGTGTACTTAATGAGGAACTCTCTCTCCTCGGCTGTCCCCCCCAGTCCCTAGTCCGCTCCTTCCCACTCTTAAGTATCCGTCTTCAGTCCTCGGGCTGCTGCTTCTTTCTCCCTCTACTCCAATTCAAATCCTGAACAACTCTTGTGGCTTTCGCTGACCCCCACATACAATGACCACCCAGCCTCACTCAAAACGCTAACTGCAGAGTGACCGTGGCTGTGACGTGGTCCTTGCCTCAGGGAACATGCCACAGAGAAGCATCCTCCTGAATCAAAGCAGAATCTATTCCTTAAATGTCCCCAGTAAAAAATACTCTCCCAATTTCCAGCCAAAATAATTTAATATTTAAAAAGGTTTTTTCCCCCTCTCTTTTGCTTTTGCTGTCACGTAGGGTTGCTAAAAGAAGTAAGTTAGAATATGTGTAGAAATGAAGAACCAATGAACCTTATTAGCATTATTTCTATATTCAGTAATTGGTCAAATGTTATGACTGTGTCCTGTGTGTTGGGAATTTGAGTCCGTGCTCTGAGCAAGATGGCTGGGATTTCATGCCTTCATCTCAGGCTGTTTTCATTCAGGATGGGGATTAGAATAATACTTACCTAACGGGTGTGACTTTGAGAAGTCAATTAATCAGCGTCCTCAAAGTGATGTGCTCAGAGCAGTGCTTGGCGGCCAGTAGGCACTCAATAAATGTTCTGTTTTTCTCTCTGCAAACTTTCTAGTTCAGAGACTTAAGGCCATGATTCAAAGTCCTGTGAGAATACGAGAAACCAACCCTGTCTTCGTTTGACAGAGCGACGACTGGAGACCCGTTTTGCCACCTTTGGGGAGATGAAGCCCCAGTCTCTGGAGCCGAAACTCTACCCGTTATTTCATTCTTGGCCTGTCTCCACTCCAGTCCACACTGCATCATCAATAGCCTCAAAAGGTTGCTTCCCTTGACAACAAGATTTGGGCTTCTCGACCACAGAATTCAAGCCAAGTTGTGCTACATTCAAGATTTTCCAAAATATACTTATTACCGTCATGCCTTTTTTTTTTTTTCTTGAGTAGGAGTCTCACTCTGTTGCCCAGGCTGGAGTGCAGTGGCACTGCAACCTTGACCTCCTGGGCTCAGGTGATCCTCTGGCCTCAACCTCCTGACTAGCTGGGACTGCAGGCGCACACCATCACACCTGGCTAATTGTTTGAATTTTTTTTGTAGAGACAAGGTCTCTCTGTGTTGCTCAGGCTGGTCTCAAACTCTTGGGCTCAAGCTGTCCTCTTGCCCAAGCCTCCCAGAGTGCTGGGATTACAGGTCTGAGTCAATGTGTCTGGCCATTCCCTGACATTTTAACTTGACTTTTTTTCTTTTGTTCTCGTTTAAAACGCTCCACCCTAACAACCGATTTGACAGTAAGACTAACACATCATTTGCTTGCACTCTTTGTTCTTAGTCTCTACTCTTAAAAACTAAATTCATTCTATAAAAGTCGATGTACTCTTCATTCTATCTTCCCTAAAGAAAGCAACTCAAAATAATCCCCCGTCTCGTCTTGGTTCTTACAGCGCTGACTGCAAGCCTCCTTTGTTCAGCATCTTCGTGTCATGTTATGTAATTACCTTTCCCTGCTGTATTAGAAGGAATGTCAAGCTCAGAGTCAGACTGACTTGCTTTGAAATCCACAATAACACACAGTGTCCCTTTGCATAAGTTAACTTGCATTTTGAGACTTAGTGTCTTCTTTCTGAAACTACATTCCAAGGAGTTGTGAACTAAAGCTGAAATGCTTACATAGAGCTGCCACAGTGCTGTGCATACAGTGAGGCTTTTGTAAACATTCTAAGTTTTGTAGTTGCAGTAAAAATACCTTTGGCATGTTCCAGTCACTGTTCTCCTCCTTTCCATGTGTGCATTTTATAATTTTTTTAAAAGCTAATGTGTGTGTGTGTGTGTGTGTGTGTGTGTGTGTGTGTGTGTGTGTGTATACACACACATACACATGTATATATATAAAAAGCTAATATATATATATATATTTGGAATGTCAATTTCAGTTTAATTTTATTTTAAAGATGTAGGGTACAATTCAGGGTTAGGTGTACAAACACTGATCATGCAGGTACCTTTGTGGATGAGGTATGCCCCTCCCTCCCCTGGCAGTTTTCCTCAACTGCCAATCCCACCCCCCTCTCTTGGCAGTTTCCCACTACTGCCTATCCCTTCCCTATAGTATTATGATAATTGTTCAAGGTCCTCTTATGAGTGAGAACATATGTTCCTCTGTTTTTTGTTTCTGTGATAGATCACTGAGTATCCATCTAAGTTGCTGCAAAGTCCATATATTTGTCCTTCTTTATGGCTGCATAATATTTCATTGTGTGTAGGTACCAAATTATTTTTAATCCAGTCCAGCTTTGATAGGCAACATGGTTGGTTCCATGTTTTTGCTATTGTGAATCGAGCTGCAACAAACATACGTGTACAGTTATCTTTTTTGTAGAATGATTTGAGTTCCTCCAGGTATATTTCCAATAGGGGAATCGCTGGGTCATATGGAAGGTCAATTTCTAGTTCTTTGAGAAGTCACCACCCTGTCTTCCAAAGAGTTTGCACCAGTTTGCATTCCCACCAGCAGTGTAGAAGCGTTCCTTTTTCTCCGCATCCTCGCCAGCATGTGTTGTTTGTTTTCTTCATGGTGGCCATTCGTACTGGAGTTAGGTGGTATCTCACTGTGGTTTAGATTTGCTTTTCTCTGATGAGTGTGGCTGAGCACTTTTTCATGTGTCTGTTGGCTGCCTGTGTATCTTCTTTTGAGAAGTGTCTATTTATGCCTTTTGCCCACTTTTTAATGGGGCTGTTTGTTTTTTTCCTTTTGGCGCATTTGAGTTCCTTGTAGGTCCTAGATTTTAATCCTTTGTCAGATATACGATTGGCAAATATATTTTCCCATTCTGTGGGCTGTCTCCCTGCTCTCTTGACAGTTTATTTTGCTTTGCAGAAGCTCGTCAGTTTTATGAGCTCCCACTTGTCTATCATATTTCTTATGGTATGGGCACTTAGGATTTTGAACCAGAATTGTTTGCCAGTTCCAATTTCCATAAAAGTGTCTCCTGCATTTTCTAAGATTCTGATAGTTTGAGGCTTATATGATTTTATATAATTTATATAAAATTATAATTTTATTTAATATATACATATAATTTTATATGAAATTTATATAATTTTAGCTAATATTGAAAGCAGAAGTTTGCTGTGTTATTTAATGGGGTGAATGATGAAAGATCATATGAAATACTACACTTGTCTGCAACCTTTTAATTTTTATTTAATTGTGACAAGAAGTCTTTACATGAGACTACCCTCTTAACAGATTTTTGAATGTATGATGCAGCATGGCTAACTACAGGCACGGTATTGTACAGCAGATCTCTGGAGAGCATTCATCTTGAATAACTGAAGATTTATACCCATTGGTTAGCAACTCCCTATTGCTCCCTGTCCTCTTCCTTTGGGAACTGCCACGTCACTTCCTGTTCTGTGCATTTGACTTTTAGATATGTCTTGCAAGTGGAATCAGGCAGTATTTGTCCTTTAGTGGCAGACTTACTTCATTCAGTACAACGTCCCTAAGGTTCATCCATGTTGTCACGTCTGGCAGGATTTCCTTCTTTTTTGAGCTGAATCTTATTGTCTTGTGTGTATATACAAGCTGAGTATCCCTTATCTGAAATACTTTGGGCTGGGAGTGTTCCACATTTCAATTTTGGTGGGGGAGCATTTTGAAAAACTAACATTACATATATTGATTCAGTATCCCTCATATTAGAATCCAAAATCTGAAATGTCTTGATGAGCATTTCCTTTGAGTGTTATGTCAGCACTCAAGAAATCTTGGGAGTTTGGAGCATTTCAGATTTTGAATTTTCGGATTAGGCGGGCTAAGCATGTACATTTTCTTTATTCTTTCGTCTGTGGATGGACATTTAGGTTGTTTCCAAACCTTGACTATAGTGAAGAGTGTATCAGTAAACCAGGGAGGGCCAGCATCTCATTGGGTTCCTGACTTCAGTTCTTTTGGACCAATACCCAGAAGTGGGATCGCTGGATCATCTGGAGAATCTTTTTGTGATTTTTTTATGTGGACCCTCTGTACTGCTTTCCAGAACAGCCACATCTTTTTGCATTCTCACCAGCAGTTGCACGAGGTTTTGTTTCTCCCATCCTGGTCCATGCTTTATTTAATTATTTATTTAATAACAGACATCCTAGCAGGCATGAGGAGATTTCTCATTGTGATTTTGATTTGCATTTTGCTGATGATTAGTGACTGTGATTTTGTTTTCATATGCCTGGTAGCCACTTTATGTTTTCTTTGAAATAATGTCTATCCCAAACCGTAACCATTGTTTTCACTGGGTTAATTTTTTTTTTATTATTGAGTTGTAGGACTTCTTTATATATTTTGTAAGTTACTATCAGATATATAGATTGCAAATATCTTCTCCATTTACATGGTTGGACCTTTAATTTTGTGGACTATTTCTTTTGCCGTACAGAGGTTTCTTTAGCTGGATGCAGTCTCACTGGTCTGTTTCTGTTATCTGTGCTTTTGGGGTCATACTCATGAAATCATTGCCAAAGCCAATGCCACTACTGCTTTTGATGTCATACCCATGAAGTCATTACCAAGACTATTTTCTAGAAATTTTCTTCTAGGAGTTTTATTGTCTCTGGTTTTCAGTTTAAGTCTTTAATCCATTTTGTGTTGATATTTGTGTATAGTATAAGAAAAAAGTCTAATTTCATCCTTTTGCATGTGGATACACAGTTTTTCCAATACCATCTGTTAAGAGACTATTCTTTCCCCATTTTATATTCGTGGCACCTTCATTGAAGTCCAGTTGACCATATGCATGAATCTATTTCTGGGTTTTCTATTCCATTCCATGGTCCATATGTCTGTCTTTAGGCCAGTGCTATACTTTATTAACTACCGTGTCTTTGTAATACATTTTAGAATCAGGAAGCATGATGTATCCAACTTTGCTCTTCTTTCTCAAAATCGTTTTGGCTATTCGGGTTCCTTTGTGATTCCATATGAATTTTATAACTGTTATTTTTTTCTGTTTAAATAATGCCATTAGGAATTAGATATAGGTCGCATTGAACATGCAATTTGCATAGATACTATGGATATATGGACAATGTTATATCTTCCAATGTGTGAATACAGGCTGTCTTTTCATTTGCTTGTGTCTTTGTTGATTTCTTTCATCGGTGCTTTGGAGTTTTCAGCATACAGAATGTGCCCCCTTAGTCAAGTGTATTGCCTATTGTGTTCTGAAGTCTTATCATATCATATGAACGTAGGGCCCCAGAGCCTCCCTTTGTCAAATCCATGTCCAAAAGAAAACATCAGAAGCATTGCTCTTCCTGTCCTACTGCCAATGGCTTAGATGCATGGCTTCCTTTTGTAGGGTGCAAATGCTCTCGTCACGTACGCTATCATTAGTGGAGCTGATGATAGTTTTCGCGTTGACCCTGAATCCGGAGATCTGATAGCAACCAAACGGTTGGACAGAGAGCGCCGGTCCAAATACTCCCTGCTGGTTCGTGCTGATGATGGCCTGCAGTCCTCGGACATGAGAATTAACATCACCGTCAGTGACGTGAATGACCACACGCCCAAGTTCTCCAGACCGGTCTACTCTTTTGACATCCCAGAAGACACAATCCCTGGTAGGTGATGTCCCCTGAAGTGTATTTTGCAAGGATCACCTTTGACTAAAATTAAAGACTACGTTTTGACTGCTCTTGATTAATGACTGGTTTTTAACCATATGCTGCTAGTTATAAAAATATATATGCTGGATTTGGGGATCTTGTAATTAACCATCTTTGGTACAATTCCCAAGCAAATTGCTAGATTTTTGAGGATGGATGAGGTTAGCCATTTATCTGATTACTAATTACAGGTATTTCTGTGTCTGAAAGTATTAGTGACATGGGTTGTTAATTTTTCTGGCAACCCTGGTTTTAATACTCTTTTTCTACATTAAAAACGTCTAATGTGATTATGCTGCCATGTATTGAAAGAATCACAACAACAAAAGCTATGTGAATGGTGGTTCTAAGACCTGTTAGTCATGTGACCCAGAGCAATTCATTTCTCTTAGCTTCAATTCCGGGTTCTGTGAAATGCGAACAGTACTTCCTGTTAGCTAGGGTAAAGGTTAATTTAGAAAATATATGTGAGTTTGCTAATGTGTGACTTGAGTATTAGCAGATGCCCAGTAGATGTTACTAGAATTGGAATCTTGAATTATACTCTTGCCTCTTTGAACCTATTATGCTGTGATTGCTGAGTCTGCATTTCTAGTGTATGTGTGTCTGCTTTATTACCATTATTGAATATTTTATTCTAAAAATTAAAATTTTATTCTGAATTACATCAGGAATGAGTATGCATGATAATGTATATGATTTTGAAGCTCCGTCGGGCAATGGGATTAAGCATTTATAGGGAAATACTTCTTGCAATTTTCTCTTCTCTTCTGAAGATGCATAGTGCATGTCTTTTATAAGATTTCCAACACGTTGCTGAATTATAGCAATAATGATGAGTCCCACCCCAGGGGATCAATCTGTGTATTTCTTGGAATCCCCAGGTTCTGACACTAGCAGAGGGCTACACTATATTTTCATTGAATTCACCAGTACGTTTATGAATCAATACTGCCTGGTGGAAATATAATGTCAGAAAGAGGATTCGTTCCCCAGAAAATTTTACACTGAGACCGAAAAGCCACTGGATATGTGATGTCTTACGTGCTTTATTGATATGTATAAATGTTTATATCAGTGCCAATACAAAAATCTGCAGAATGTTGTGTACAGTATATTTTCACAGTGGTTCTCTCGTTAGGACTGAACAAATACATTGCAGTGTCTTTGCATGTATTATCCCAAAGTAGCACCCTTCGTTCATTTTGGACCCCTCATTTATTCTTCTTGCTAGGTTCTTTGGTAGCAGCCATTTTAGCTACAGATGATGACTCGGGCGTGAATGGAGAAATTACCTATATTGTGAGTGAAGATGATGAAGACGGAATCTTTTTCCTGAATCCAGTCACGGGAGTCTTCAATTTGACTCGAGTACTAGATTATGAGTCACAGCAATATTATATCCTCACTGTTCGAGCTGAAGACGGCGGGGGACAGTTTACTGCCATCAGAGTTTACTTCAATATTCTAGATGTAAATGACAATCCCCCTGTTTTCAGCTTGAATTCCTACAGCACATCTCTAGTGGAGAATCTACCTCTAGGATCTACTGTCCTTGTGTTTAATGTTACTGATGCCGATGATGGTATGTACTTTACTTAGTATATTTCAAGAATTCATTAAAATGTCATCGGGTTTATATTCCATTTATTTATTGTCTTTGGATGTCATAAAATTGCACTGTGCATTTTGTGGACATATGTCCACAGTTTAGGAACACAGCTATGATTGAACTATAGAGAATTTTAAAAATAAGTACTTTATCAGTTAAGTTCTTATTTATAACAGTTGCGTAACATGCCTTTTATCATTTTATAAACTTTGCAATTGTATCTTCTTTGGTTCATCTAAATGTGTGGCAGTGTTGTAGTTTACTAATGTGGAAGTCATAAATCATAAGCTTTTTGGTAGGTTTCTGTTAGCTAAATAAAAACATTTATGTTTCCATATATGATTGTAACTTTAAAAGGAAGCAAAGGAAAACTAAAGCCATACAGCAAAATACTTACAAAGGCATAACTAGATTTTATATTTTTTCGCTGGAAGACTGCTAAGACTGTTTTAGCAAGCGTTCATGCTTTGAACTCAAAGGGCCCGACTCAGATCTGTTTCACTTACGATGTAGTGTCATTTTAAGATTTTGCATTAACTTATGCCCTGCATATGTTTTATTTGTATTTATTGCAAAAGCTTTTGGCAACCTTTCTTTTAATAAGCGGACTCTACTGGCATTTCTTCTAAGACTTATTTTATAAGTACACATATCCTATAATATAGCATTAGAGATAACATTGTATAGACTACTGGTTTTTATTTGAATTGTTTAAAAACATCAGTACTGTTTGCTATCCCATTGGATGCGACTAAATTTCCTATCAATATACAAAACAATAGATGGTGCTTTAAAGAGGAAATGTCTCTCAGTGCAAGGACATGCCTAGTGACATGGACATATCTCACTCCACTTAGAATTTCCTGATTCTTATGACTTGGATGATTTATGTAGTCTCAGAACACCCTTCTGTTTTAACATTCTATGCTATACTTAGTTTACTTTCAGTGATAACCAGAAATAGTACTTGGAATTATATGAGAAGCAAAAAAGTGCTTTATATATGTTTCAATAAACACAACTAGAAATACTTTCTTTAGACTTCATTGAGCCAGTTCATTTTGAAGTTTTTGTCTCTCTTATTCAAGCACAGTTAAAATTGGACACATGAGTATATCTAAAATAGATGTGGCTACCATGTGACTATTTCTACTGTTACGCCTACTGTTGCTAATCATGATACTATTTCATCATGACGATATCAATAATGACATCGATGACAGGCATCTGTCCAGTGTTTCGTATGAGCCTCATCCTGTCCCAGGAAGGTACACACTCTGTTTCTTGTAGCTCATCCCAGGTGTGCGGCTTGGGTCCAGTTAAGCCTCTGTATACAATTGAGGTGAACCTCTTATTTTGGAGGTTGGTTTCTCTATTATAACTTTTAGTTCGTTTGCTTTTTCCCTGGGTGTGAATCGTTTCAAAACCATTCATACCTTCTTAAGTTATTTATCTCTGAGACTGTGCTCCACTTTTCTGTAGTGAAGGATTTTCCACCATTTTTGGTGATTTATTTATTATTCATTAGAGAGAGCCCATTGTTTCACACAATTGTGTGTTTCTCTAGAATAAATTTCATTTACCTTCATAACTTAAAATGTAAGGAAACTGAGAAAATAGCGAGGAAAAAAGCTTTCTTTGTCAAAAATCTGCTGGAATAGTCCATGTACATGTAAACATTAACCCTTGACTCTAATTACTTTCCATGGATTTTTTTCTTTAATTGTGTTGAGTAAAAGTTTTAAGCTACATTTATTCATTGTTTTAGTTTTGAATACTTTTATCAGTGTAATTTCCTGTACCTTGACCTGAATACAGGACACGGTTCCTATTCCTTCTGAATTTCAAGGACAGCGATAAGGCTGTACAAGGGTAGCTTTGTTTATAAAAATCGCCAACTCAGTTACTCTGAAAGTTCTCAAGGTATTTCACAAACAAATTAATCTTAATTTCTGGTTAAAGGGTTCCTGATAAAGGAATTGTGTCACCTTCTTAGGTGAAGACATTTTACATAAAAATACATTTAACATTCTGTTATCAGTCCATACATTCTTTCAGAGTTTAAAATTTAGGTTACATGATCATTTTGTCACAATAAAGCAGATCTTTTACTGGTTTCTCAAGATAGACGATATCCATGTTCATCTCAAGGCTTCCATGCACACAAAGTTTCATAATGGAAAACAATTATAGATTGAAGCATCATGGAAATATTCCTGCCTGAATAATTATCTTGTTACTCTAGAAATTACAAACACTTTCAAATACTGAAGAACGTTTGGGTAGTAACACAACTGTAATTTTTGCTGAATAAAGATGGCTGTATAATCTTGGTGCATGGTGCAGACCACCGTATTTCATATTCCAGTGATCTGATGACCTTGCTGAATCTGCTTTATAAAGATGAATATTATTCATGCACTTCCATGTGTTGAAGCTATGTGAAAAGCTGACAAATATGAGTTCTTTATAGAAATAATAAGACAACGTTTATAGATTGTTAATGAACATACACATTGTGTGACATGGAACTCTATACCTATAGTTTTAAGATATAGTTTTACTATTTTTATATTTTCAATGTGTTTATATTTTTATATATTATTTGTGCTATGCTTCCTGGAACTAAATGAATCATGAGACCCAAATCCAATATATACATATATAAAATCTTATTTTCAAATTATACACATATATATAAATGTTGTGATACATACAATTTATGTATTATATATGTACATATGATTTACATGTGTGTGTGTATGTATATGAATGATAGTACTATACATACACAATAAAACTACTAGGAAGAATCATGTAACTAAGTGACTTTCAGAACTTTGAACATAAATAGTTTGAAATGTAGATTGTTTTAAGTTTAAAGATCTGGGAGGCTATAAAACCACACTAAATTCAAGATTTGACATTTATGGATACATTTTAAAGTTTTAAAACAGTTTATTTCCAATTTCATGATTCAGATATTTGGTGCAAAGTGTAGAGAGAGAAAAAATTTCAAGTTTAGTATTTTTCAGCATGCTACAAATGTTTGGGGAGAATTTGGAGTTTTGATATGTCCACATGTACTTCCTAGATGAAAAGCATCTGTCCAAAGTCATTTACTAGACTTTTCAGGAACGAAAAGTCCTTTTCTTTACAGTAAAATCAACATGGATGGCTTTCATGACCTGTAGTTGCAGCAGTCAGGTTTCAGTTTTTGCAGTGGGAGCTAGTTCTTAGATAATGTCATGATATTTTATGTAAAAAGAGTTAAATTTTTGTTTGTTTTACCCGAGATAATAATGGTTATTATGAGTTCGCTTTTCATATTGGTACTATGTTTGTCATGAATTTAAATATAAAGTCAAATTTTTCTTTTTTATAATTCTAGTTAATTTAAAATTTATTAGTTCCCTTTCCCATCTGTCTACCCAATGTTTTTAATCTTTTAAAACGGGACTGTTCTGTCGTTGACAGCAGGGCTATAATATCTCGGTAGCAGGTTCTCTCTTTGCCTCTGTAGCTAGCAGTTTGCTCAAGGAAGCAGAATATATGATGGACTAAGTTGTTTAGATCCTTGACTTAAAGACTCCCATGCCTGTTGATGGATGTGGAGATGTTAGGCCATCACTTTATAGCCACGTGAAATTTTGTCAGTATTTTTAATATCTTTTGATCTTGGGTATGACGAATTTTATACACATTTGTAGAACTAAATTTTCTATCTCTGCTTGTTGATACTGTTTTTAGTCAGGTGTTTTCATAACTATGTTTCTCAATAATAATTATGTCTGAGGGTGAATCGCAAAATAATAGGGGTTCAGTTATTTTCTGGTAGACTTCGTCATAAGAAATGCAGAAAACTTCCTTAAAAAGTAATTTGATGATACATTATATGTGTGTATACACACATACAGGTATAAAAAAGTTATAGCAAATGGTATATGTTTGCATATATGTGTTTATATATATATGTATTATATATGTGCATACAAATACACACGCATATGTAGAGTACTGAAAACCCTAAAAACTTTATGTATGTAAAGATGGTGGAATTTTTTTTCCTCTGAAACTTGTGGAATTTTAAGACAAGGGGTTGAAGTTGAAGTAGGCTATTGACCTTCTTCTATCCAAATCCTGAAATTCTTTTTCTCTCTTCCTGGTGAATTGACCTATGACACCTATGAACTTTATTTATTCATATTTTTTCTGATCTTCAGGTTCCTAAGCATCTCAAGCTTTATAATTCCTGTTTGTTTTGTTCACTTGTGAGTAGTCTTAAATAAGCTGTAAAGATTAAAAGCCGCAACTCATAATGAGGGGAAAAACCAAATCTTACCTTTTCAAAGATTTACTCATTGTTTATCCTTGAAATTTTCATTAATAAGCCAGTTCTTGAAAGCTCTCTTCATAAATATTTTTCGTAGGTAAAGAACGTTAGTTAGAGACTATAAAATCACAGGAAGGAGTAACTGTAGCAATTTTTTAAATGAACAAGCTCTACATAATAAAAAAGAAATCTCATTACTCAGGTGAAGTTTGCCTTTGTAAGGAACTTGATGAATTTTAAGAAAAAGTAAGAGCTCACTGAAGTAGTCATAGAACATGGAGAAAGGACATTAAAAAAAAGCAAGAAAGTGATTAAATTGTTTTAGAAGACTTGTGGAGAATGGACATTATTTCTAATAAATGGAATTTAGAAGCCTGGATAGTTGAAAAATATAGACACTATGGTAAGCAATTCATATTACTCAGTAGATATTTGCTATTCCTGCAGTAGAACATTGTTACTCAAGATAGACTGTCCAGATGTAGAATATATTTCTTATTACAATATCCTGCAATCTTCCCAACATCTTTAGGATAAGATATAAAAATGCACTTGGCGTTCTGGGTCCATGAAGAACACCACTGTGAGGCAGAAAATCTGACTTCTTCTTTCCATTTCACTGCGTATTTGCTATTTAATTTTGAATCATTAACTAAAACGATAGGATGACCCGTTCTTCACATCATCTTTATTATAAATATGTCAGCATTTTCTGAAATCAAGATTTAGATATAACTTTTATAATTAAAAAGTGGCAGGTTCCTAGGAAAAACAGATGGAGCTCAATGATAGCATAAACATCTTTGTAGACTTTTATGTATCATTTTTCTGCTAACACTTCCTTTAAAGAATACTTTTAAAAAACTTTAGATACGTCTAATAAAATCTGAGAGATAACTATGTTCTCAAAGACCGTAACTTGGCTTTGTTAGAATTAATAGCTTTTGATTGATTCTGACAAGAAATGTAAAGGTGGACTCACAGCATTCGTAACTAACGCTATACAGCAGAACATTTATGACCCTCCTGTGAAAATCCGCGTTGGCCGCCATAGGTTACCAGAGTTACAAATGTTTGGCACTGTCAGTGCTGGCCCCATTGGGAATGAAGTGACAGAAACGAGGAAATGTACGGGAACATCTCCACTCTCTGGAATATTTTTCTCCTCTTTATTTTTGTACATTGACATTTCAACACCCTAGTAAATAGCAAACAGTATCTAGATCATTTGTTCACTAGATTGCAAACAACTTTTTAGATCAAAAGTTAGCAGGAAAAAAGTTGTTTCTACGTATTATTTACTTAAAAAAACATAGCGGCAGCTAAGTCATTCATGAGGCATGTTTGGTGCATGATAAATCAAAGATACAGAATTACATGCCAAAAGTGATCTAAGAAAGTATCTAAGAGACTTTTGTTTGTTCCCTTTAATCCCAGGCATCAACTCCCAATTGGTTTACAGCATTGCCTCAGGTGATAGCCTCGGACAGTTCACAGTTGACAGGCATGGTGTCCTGAAAGTCCTGAAGGCTCTGGACCGAGAAAGTCAGTCTTTCTACAACCTGGTGGTTCAGGTGCACGACCTGCCACAGCCTCCAGCCTCCAGGTTCACGAGCACAGCTCAAGTCTCCATCATTCTGTTGGATGTCAATGACAACCCACCGGCGTTCCTTTCTCCTAAGTTGACATACATCCCGGAAAACACACCGATTGATACTGTGGTTTTCAAAGCTCAAGCCACGGACCCAGACAGTGGCCCAAACAGCTATATTGAGTACACCCTGCTGAACCCTTTGGGCAGCAAGTTCAGTATTGGGACCATTGATGGCGAAGTGAGGCTCACCGGAGAACTGGACCGAGAAGAGGTTTCCAATTACACGCTGACGGTGGTGGCTACCGACAAGGGCCAGCCGCCGCTGTCCTCATCCACAGAGGTCGTAGTTATGGTGCTGGACGTCAATGATCACGCCCCCATTTTTGCACAGGCTTTATATAAAGTGGAGATTCATGAAAACACACTGACTGGCACAGACATAGTACAGGTCTCCGCAGCAGATGGCGACGAGGGTACCAACGGCCAGGTCCGCTACAGCATCATGAATGGTAACGCCCATCAGGAATTCCGGATCGACTCTGTCACGGGCACCATCACTGTAGCGAAGCCTTTGGATAGAGAGAAGACCCCTGCTTACCTTTTAACTGTTCAGGCGACAGATCGGGGCAGCACCCCCAGAGCTGAGACTTCCACCGTCAGCATCATTCTGCTGGATATCAATGATTTTGTTCCCATCTTTGAACTCTCTCCATATTCTGTAAATGTCCCTGAGAATTTAGGGACATTGCCCAGAACTATTCTTCAGGTCAGTATATTTTGATAAAGCGAGTGCTGTGTTCACTATGACACCATTTGAAAGGCCCTCCTCTTCCGCAGTGTTCGTGGCCCTGCCCCCATGCATGGCCATTCGTGCTCAGCTGCAGGTGTATCAAATCTCGAAAAGGAAAGGTGTAGAAGCGTCATCCCTAAGAGCCTGTGGATTCCTTCATGGGTGGAAATACTGCATTTGTTACCTTCTTTTGTGTATGTTCATGCTGCACATATTTGTGTGTATGTGTGTGTTTTGAATTTTGTTTCACTATGAGAGAAATAGCTGTACATAGTAAGAAAATAAAACGATGTCAGTGCTTGAAAAAATTTTACAAATATTTTTCCATCATCTCCATACATTCTACTACCTAGGTGAAAATGCTCTTAAGATTTTTTTGTGAAGCCTTCCAAAAATGGCGTGCATTTGCTGTATGGATATTTTCACACAAGTAGACATGTGAACTACATACCATTTCTATTTGTGTACCATTTCTGTTTTGCTTGGAAACTTAAAAATATATTTTAGAGGTCTTTTAGCATGGTTCTACCTTTATTATTTTGAATGGACCCATTTATTTCACAGGACATTTTTTTTTTTTACTCACACCCATGATACGTGCTGCTCTGTCCTACAGGTGGTGGCAAGAGATGATGACCAAGGATCAAACAGCAAACTGTCCTACGTTCTGCTGGGTGGCAACGAAGACGATACCTTCACTCTCTCTGCCAGTGGGGAACTCAGAGTAACCCGGAGCCTGGACCGGGAAGCCAAGGAGAGCTTTGTCTTAACGATCACAGCTATAGATTCAGGTAAGTCCCTCCCGACCTTGTTTGCTGTGAATAACTTCTTTATAAGTAAATTAAGTTTTTTGTTTCCCAGTAAATTAAATGCTTTTTAAAACTTACTAATGCTTGAAATTCTGATTGTCTCTATATAATTAATAGCACATGCGTCCTCTCTGTGAAATGTACATGAAAGTGGTAAGGGCTTAAGCGTACCATGAGCAAAGCCCTATTCCCATAAAACAAAATGAATCTCTGCCTTGTGAGCCTCCTGGTACCTCTGGGTGTGACACTGTGCTCAACCACCTGAGCCAGGAGGCATTTACAGTCCTTGAGCTTTGGAGAGATCCGAATGGGTCTGGCTACAGATTCTCTTCTGGTAGACACAGCGAGTTAGTCTGGTAGGAAGAACTTTCCCAAGACGGAGGCTTAGTCAAGCAATGTTCTAAATGTGCAGACTACTCCAGAACAAAGCCCCAGTTTGAAGGAGTCAAACTGTGTTAATTCCTGATGTCATCAGGAAGTTGGGGGGAAAACCAGGGATGTAGAATTCTTAATATGAGAACAAGTGGCAGAAGTCTAATTTCTATGAAGGACTGTTGCCATGAGTTGGGAAATACAAAGACCAGGTGTGTGAAGATGACATCCAAAGTTGAGGTGGAAGGGTTATGAGTCATGGAGAGTCCTGAGTTATGAAGAGTGAATGTTCAGATGATCAGCAAAATTAAGGTGTATGGAAGTCTGTCATTCAGAACCCTAAAGAAGGCGCCAAGGAGCATGATGGGAAGCATAAGTGAGCCTCTGTGATACTTGGGCCTCAGATCTTGGTGTCATGGCAGTCTTGGAAATTAAAGTATGAACTGAATTGCCCTGAAATGGTTTCTGTGGCAACTGTCAGAAAAGTACTCAGTGAATGTCTGAAGAACCCTTGTTGCAGGTGGTGTAGAAAGCCATCAGAAGCCGTGAGGAAAGTCGCACTGGGTGATCTGAGTGTCATTGACACTCAAGTATGACCATGATTCTGTGTGCAAATAATTCCCCTGCATACTTCTGACATAATGAATGACCATTTTTCAGGAGAATGTGAGAGTTTTAGATATCTGCACGTTCATCCTGTTTTCCAGGAATAAGCTCTCTCACATAAGAATTAAGATACATACCCACTGGTTTAATTTAAAAGTCAAATTGGTAGATGACATGAGAAAGTTTAGAAAAATATGGGAACTTGTAGACCTCAGATGCCACGTTATTCTCAAATTCGTAGTGTTCTAAGGGTCTGGAAAATATCAAAGTGTTTTGAAGAAGAAATAGTTTGAGGGTTTTATTCCCTATCTCGCAAATCACCTTTCCTTTGCTCGTTTTAAACTCTCACCTGGTGGCAGCCCAAAGATAGGTCAATGTTGGCAACATGGCAGGAGTTTTTCATGATGCAGACCTCTAAATCTTTGAACTTGGGGGCAGGGGGAGAAAACATTAGCATTCCACCTGCCGTCGTATTTTTTTCTTTCCGACTGCACTGCTGAAGAGCAGTGTATCTGGAAACTCTGAAAACCCCCACGGAACCCTGTGAGCTACAGTCACGCGGTTGTTGGGGTGGCAGGGGTGGCGCTGAACATTACCTTACAGAATTGCAAAACCAGAACCGTGCTTCCTAATGTAGCTCATAGGATCAAATTGCAAAACCGACTGCAACTCAAGTGTTACTGACATTCTGTTTCACTGTAATTGAAAGTCTGATATTCTGCCTTTATCATGCATTACTTACTGTGATTTCTTCTAGAAATATGTACTATATTAAGTGTAAACTCATAGAAGGCTAAAGCACCCACCTAGTGCAGTCATGCAGGATATCACTATATGGCTTCTTCTAGGGGGAAGATTGCTCAACAGGAGTTGGGCGTTTTATTCCTAAGTAGCCTTCCTTACTAGAGTTTGCCTTGTCATTTTCTCATACGTGCAGTAAATAAGTTGACATATTTTACATTAGTGAGTGGGAATGAGTTATCAGGAAAACCAGAACAATGAGCTTTAAAAATTAATTCGGGCAATTAATTTACAAGATGGAAGTATATCCTAGAGGTAAATGCATAGGTGTTCTAGTTACCTGGGTTCAAACCCTACCTTTGCATCTGGGCAACTTATCTATCCCTTCATGGTCTTGTCTATAAATGAAAATGGTAATACTGCATGGGAGGCATATTGGCTAGAATCGAAACAACAAGAGCTTATTTTAGTTATTAATATTCGTCAGTGTGCTTGACAGACAGCTAAAGCCTTGTGAGGCCACAGCCACACATCTTGATTCCCATTCTCCTCGTCCCCCTGCCCCAAATGGTCTCTGTCCCCCAGTTCCCAACCACCGAAAGAAATCCTCGTGATTACCCTTTATTCCTCTTCCTCTGTACCCCCACGTTCAACAAGTCTTTTAACAAGTAGCCCATGCCGCCGGGCTCGGTGGCTCAGCCTGTCATCCCGTGCCTTTGGGAGGTTGAGGTAAGTGGATTGCCTGAGCCTGCGGGTTCGAGACCTGCCTGGGCAGCGAGACCTCG
>NW_006991843.1:38111-68357 GCF_000164805.1 Carlito syrichta | reverse complement strand
CTGCACTCCAGTCTGGGCGACAGAGTGAGACTCCAACTCAAAAAAAAAAAAACAACAAAACAAAACAAGTGTCCATGCCTCAAAGATGTCCAAAAATGCTTTGAAGGTATCCACTGTTCTTCGTCTCCAAAACTTCCACCTTAGTCTAATTGAAGGATCGATTCATCACGGCCTGTCTTTTGTCCTGTGTGGTGTATTATCTGGCAGGCATCGTGTGAACTTTTAAAACTATACATTAGATCGCCACACCCCGTTTGTTGCTTAAAAGCCCTCCAGTGTCTCTAAGAAAAAAACCCTGAAGTTCTGCCATTGAGCACACGGCCTTAAACATCCTGGCCTCAGCCCACCTATCTGATCTCTTCCACCATCAGCTGCTGCTACCTGGAGCCAGTCATGGTCCCGTGGCTCAGCCCACCCTTCCTCGCTTCCTGGCTCTGCATTCATTGTCCTCATGCTGTTGGGCTGCAGTTGGCCAGCGTGGAAGTATTTACACCATGGGAAGCAGTAGAGGCTTTGGGTCCGGGTGGCCTGCCTCCTGAGAGCAGCTGCTAAACACTTACTGCATGCAACTCAGGACAGTCCACCTGGTTTCTTACAAATGCCAACCTTCCTTCTGCCCTTGGTCCTTTACCCTCGTGCTCTCTGCCTGGAATTTTCTCCTCTGCAGTGGCTGTTTCATGTTGTTTGAGGGTGGGAGGCATTCCTATCCTGGTCACGTAGTCATTGTATCTAGGTAAAATGTGAGTTTCTCAGAGAGGACTTATCTGACCACCAGGAATGTCGCCCCTCCCCTCCCCTATCTCTTTTTCTTTCACTCTTCCTTGTTGTGTTTTCTTGTTGACACTAACTGCACTCTAAAGTTGTATGCTTATAAACAGTGTAATACGTTTAAGGATGTCGAGTTGCTTGCCTCTTTCACCTGTCGTCCTTCTCAGAGAATGTAGATTTCCTAAACCTTACCCAAAACCGAATTCCCAGAAACACTCAGAACAGGACCTGTGGCATATTAGTTGCTTATGAATGATTTGTTGAATGAGTGAATGATTTAATAAGTGAAGAACAGTGATAATTAGCTATTCATGAATAACCAGCATGTTCTTTAACTAGGCAACTGTCATTTATATCAACTCAACAGACTTGTATTTAGTTTATGCTTGCATATTTATCAGGTACAGATTTTTTTAAAGGACCCTCCAAAAGGAAAAATGCAAACTCATGGCTGAAATTCCAGAAGTTTTGCCATGTTGGTTGTGGTCATCCAGATTGACCTCTGTTTTGAAAAGCAGCACAAGTGTTCGAGGTTCTGTGGTGTTCAGTGTGATGTGATAAATGGCAGTCATATGTAAGGACCCACTGACGCATTTTATGGCTTCAATTCAATCTCAAGTGCTTAAAATACCACTTGTGCTCTGTTCTCATGACTCTGCCCCGAACCTCTGGCTCTTACTCAGTCCTCTTATCTTGTGGACATTTCTAGACAGGTCTCATTGCTGCCCTGTACTTTGTTCTTGGCCTTTTCTTAGTCTGACCCGTTTACTCAAAATCTGCATGGGCAGAAACTCCGTGCTCTGGAAATGTGTTGCCTTTCGGCACTTTTCCAGGCCTGGGCTTTCCAAAGAAGGAAAACGTGCATCTTCCGTGCCTCCCAGTGTCCCCCGCACCTTCTCACACGTGCTCTACACGTGTGGCGATTGTGTCTGCATGGCTTCACTAGAAGGGCACATCGCTTGGCAAGAAAAGCTCCTGGTTTTGAACTTTGTTGTGGAGATTTTGGTGTTTACATAAACCATTAACGGATATGTGTGTTTGTATATGCACAAGTAGTGCGTTCTAGTTCTTTTAGAATTTTTTTTTTAACTTAAGATGATCTTATGCACTCACTAGTAAATTCAAAGCCTGGGAGCCATTAACATCCACCACTACTCTTCGGAAACTGAGTTTGTGTGAGAGAAGGCGGTAACACAAGCCAGTATGACAATCAGAGCTGTTACGGTTGCAATTCCATGTGTCCTTTGGGAGGATTTTCTTTTGTTCTGAAAAGTAGTATCCTTTATTTTATAGATGAGAACATTTAGGCTTAGAAAATATAGGGTACTTGCACAAGATATGATAGCAAATAAATGTGATGAAGCTTCTACGCTAGATCTCCTTATGTAGAGGATGAGAGTCTGACATGTCTTGGTATAGCATGGTAGGAGCTCAAAGCTTTGTTGGCTGAAAGAATGAATAAACAGGGCTGAGGAGTGTGTGGTTTAAAAAAATTAGGTATCAGCAACACGCCATACCCAGTGACTCAGCATCTCACAAGTTGGGCTTGCGGATATTCATTTAAAGGGCCTAGAGGATTTTTTATGTGTATATAATACGGGAAGGATCATGAAAGAGAACCAGTGTGAAGACACCCTAAGTGAGAGCCATCTGACTTCAAATAATGACGCCTGGGCTGGGAAACCTCGCCTCCCTTGTTCTCCAGGTGAGGGAGTCAAGCCTGGCTTCAGAGCTTGCAGGCCCAGGTGGAGACAGAGTCCGAAACAGCCTCCAGAACTTCTGCCTCTCAACCAAGTTCTCGCTCACTTCTACCACATTCACTAACTGCTCTCAGAGATCGGGATATTCCTTAAGTGCTGACTCTCTGAGTGACACGGACTTGTGCATGTACGATTTAAAAAGCCTTTTCTTCTTATATGCTATTCATTTTAATAAGTAAAACATCCAACTGCCATTTTTTCCCTAAAATAAACAAATGTCTCAAAATGTTGAGCGAAGCCACATAATTGGAGTCAGTCATTTCCATATTGATCTTTGGAATGTAAGCTTACATTTATGAACTGTTCACATTAAATTGCTACATAGGAGAAGATAGAAAGAACTCATTAGGCTTTTCGCTCAGAGACGATAATATTGCTGACTTTCCCTGCCAATTTTCATGTTGCATGTATCAAACTCAAACTGTGATGCTGACGTAATGCACCTTATAAGAAAGTGCCGATTAGTCAATGAGAATGTTACGCTTCTGTGGGTTTTGTTAGTATATAACCAGCATCCCAATATTGTTTTGCCAGGGGATGTTGAAGAGGCACTCTCTTCTCAGTGCTCTTCCAGGTGCTGGGGATACGGTGGTGAAAAGAAGGTCCCTGTTCTTCCAGGCTCACATTCTAGGCGCAAAGGGAAACAATAAACCGTGAGGCAGCGACCAATATGTAGACACGGAGTGGTAGGAAATACGGTGGAGTTTAATAAGGCAGCCTAAGTGGCTAGAGAGTGGGGAGAGGAGGGGTGTCGTTTTGGGTGGTGGAGTCAGGACCGTGTGACATGAAGGTCTGGCCCATGGCGCCTGTGCTTGCCCAGCCCTGGGGTGGGGATCAAGGTGTGGCACGGATGCTTCTTTTCTCCAGGTATGGGAAGGACACCTCTCCCAGGAGGGTCTCATGACCTGCTTGGGTGGGGGGAAGGAAGGTCAGAGGATCTTTCCTGTCCTGCCATTTCCCAGATTTCTTCAGCCTAAAATATTCAGCTTGCCGAGGCACCCTATTCTGCGACCGTGTCTTCTAAACTCTGTCAGAGATTGAGCAGTGGCATGTTTTACCCATCTAGAAGGTGCAGTCGATTGGACTTGCTATGGAATTAGAAGTGGAGAAGGCGAGAAAAGAGATGAAGGAATCATGAATCCTAGAACGCTGGCCTGAGCGAGTTGGAGACGGGGAGAGGAAAGGTTTTAGGGAAAATGAGCCAGACTTGTTTTTTGGACATGTTATATTTGAGATATTATGAGATATCTCATTGAAAGGCCAAGAAGAAAGTTAAATATGGAAGTGTAGCTCTCAGAGAAGACATTCAAGTCGAGATACAACTCGGGAAGTCATAAACATTGAGATGGTATTCTTTCTGTGCACACGAAGTGCTTGTAAGTACCAGAATTTGTGCTATCGTATCTCATCGAATCTCAACAGCACTGTAAGTTAGAGACTATCATCCCAATTTAATGGATTTTTAAAAAAGAGTGGTTGAAGGGTTAAGCAACTAGACTTAGGTCTCATTAAGCTGTTTGCCAGTGAGAACAGGCCTCGAAGCGAGTCCACTTGGTCAGGGGACAGTTTCTTAAACCAATGCTCCCTGTCTCCCTCATGTCAGCATGTTGGCCATATCCTGTTTTATATATACCATGTGCATAAGGTAGTTTCTCTTTGGCTTAAATATTATTGTTATTTTTATTATTTTTTTTGAGTTGGAGTCTCACTCTGTCGCCCAGACTGGAGTGCAGTGGCCGCTCCCGGCCACCGCAGCCTCGACCTGCGATCCTTCCACCTCAGCCTTCCGAGAAGCCAGATTTATAGGCATGCGCTACCACGCCTGGCTAATTTTTTGATTTATTGTATAGATGAGGTCTCGCTGCCCAGGCGGGTCTCGAACCCATGGTCTCAGGCAATCCACTCACCTCAGCCTCCCAAAGGCACGGGATTACAGACTGAGCCACCGAGCCCGGCATTATTTTTATATTAAGAAGAATATTGGTTAGGAAGTAAAATAAATTGTAGTTCTCCATTATTAAAATTGCTCATAAAATAAGACTATTTATAAATTAGATATCACAGGATTGCGTTTCTCAAGAAATCAAGAAATGCACATTCCAAGGGTTTTATAATGGGCAAAGCAAATGTTAGATATTGTACTATGAATATACAATATGTATAGTATGCACATTCATACATAGATAATGCAGTCAGTCGGTCTGTGTGTGTGTCTGTATTTAATTTGGGATGGGAGATTAATCTGTACACATTAAATATGTAATCCTTTTTCTGTTTATTCACAGTCTAATATGCAAAAGGGATAGAGAGATATTCTGGTTACAGATTTGCCCCAAGATTTCAGTTATGAAGTGTCTATGTATCTGCATAATTAATAGGTCTTTGAAAAAAAACCTCAGCTATTATTATTTTTACTTAAGGGCATTTATCATCCAACTGAAAGGGAATACACTTTACTCTTATACAGGAATTAAAATTACTTTCTAATGGAAGGAAAACATGATGCTTTTGCAAAAGTTAATGCCAAAGGCTAAAAGGACAAATCACCATGCTTTATTTTCTTAGTGAGGATATAGTAAAATTTTAAATTAATACTATCTGTCATATTATTTAGTTGAAGGGAGTCATTACATTCTAAATGAATCTATAATTAAAAAAGAGGTCAGAATTGTGTAATAATGACATTTTACATATGAAGTGAGTTTAAACGTTGCAGAAGGATTGCATTTTTCAGTATTATTTGTGGGAAAACATAATAGAAAAACTTGCCTTGTCTATTATGAAACACTTTAAAAATGAAAATCACATGAAAACCTTTCAAGGCACCAGTTATTCCTTAAATCCAGCAGTGCTAATGTTACCTTCAATTACCAGAAGCTAATTGCATTTAAATTACTTGTACATTTGAATCTAAGGCAGCTTTTAAAAAATTTCCACTGCAATATTTGTTTTCGTGGGAATTTTGTTTTCAGGGTTGATAACTGTTTATCGTTGTACTTCCGCTTATTTTTAGCAAGACTTTGCACTGAGTCTGTTAGTGATGAAAACATTACTAGAAATTGTTTATTTAAATAGATTTCTTTAAATCAGCTACTCTTCAGTAGCAAAAACATGCCCTACCTAGTTTTATTTTGTATTTTTAATTGTACTAAAATAAACATACAAAAAAGGGATTTAACTTCAATATTCTATTGACTAAGAATGTTCCAACTGACATTCTCATTATGTTCCATAGAGCTAAATTTTGATAAAACAATTTCAGTTTAGTATTCATTTATTCCATATAGACAATAAATCTGAGTACACCAGGAAAATTCAGCTTTGAAATAGCAATGAATGATTTGCAATATTAAAGGAAAAGCGACTGTGATCTAAAAGATAAACATTATATGTAACAGAAAATAACTTGATTTCATTATGGCCTTTATCTTTTCAAAAGTTTTCTAATTTTGTCTTTTTAAATTCTAATCATTTTTGTAGCTTATTTTGATAACTATTCTGTAAATATATAATTTGATATTTTTATTAAGGTGGCAAGAGGTAGGTGGAGTTTAGAATTTGGTGTTAGTCTCTAGTGTTTCAAAGTTTCAATATCTGTGTTGAGTTTTTAAAATTATTGTCTTCTAAATTGTAATTCTTTATAATGTGCTTTTTTGTAGGAATACAATAATTAATTACTATTATATTTTATTTTGCAATTAAAAAAAAATGTTTTTTTTTTGAGTTGGAGTCTCACTCTGTCGCCCAGACTGGAGTGCAGTGGCCGCTCCCGGCCACCGCAGCCTCAACCTGCTGGGCTCCGGCGATCCTTCCGCCTCAGCCTTCCGAGTAGCCGGAATTACAGGCGTGCGCTACCATGTCCGGCTGATTTTTTGATTTATTGTAGAGATGAGGTCTCGCCAAGTTGCCCAGGCAGGTCTCGAACCCGCGGGCTCAGGCAATCCACTTTTCAAAACTGTGATAAAATATACCTAACATAAAATTTACTATTTTAAGCCCCTTTAAGTGCAAGACTCATTGGCATCAAGTACATTTACTATGGCATGCAGATTTGCAGTGTTGTTTCATAACATTATTTAATTGTTTCTTTTAGTTTTACTTGTTGTCTTTATTTTGTATGCAATTTATATTATAGAAATACAGTGTCTTTGAGAAATTCTTGCAAAAACAATGAAGAAGAAATCAAGTGCTACTTAATGTGCATAAATATATTTGTAGAACTAATTAGCAGCAATAGATTATTTCATAAAATAGAATTTTAAAAATATAAAGCTGTTGGTCATATCAAAAATGTTACATATTTATTACTTTTATATTTTCTGGTTTCAGATTTTAATCCAACCTTATAATCTTTAATGCTAATGCAATATGGCTGAATTTCAATACATTTTTAGTATTCCAGTGGCTTACTTCTTGTATGAAAAATTAGATTATTTCATGGAGAAAAAAAGAAGCTAATCCTTTGTTACAGCAAACACACAGTCAGGGGACTCACTCACCAAATGTTTATTGTCAAGTATGAAATCAGCTTTATTGCAAAGCATCAGATTTCAGTTAAGCAAAACTTCTATCTCTGCTGCATAGTTTTTCACGCTTCAGGAAAGTATGTTTAATTTATAGGGGCTAACATAAAAATGTAATCTGCCTGACATTTGGACTTTAGTTATTTACACTCATTATTACACTTATTATTTGTGTATCTTCTGATAGAGCAGTTTCCTAAAACACTTTTCTTTTTAAATCTTATGTTATGTTTTTTTGAGCTTCATTTTGAAATATTTGAGCTGATTAGACCCCCAGACTTAAAAGGCAGTACCAGTTTAATCAGCTTCCAAATTCAAGAGTATAAGCTATCACCCACACCAGCCCCAGGACTATCCATGGCATGGTGAACAATCAGGATTCAACTAACATTCTCTTTTTCTCACCCTGTGTGTATGTGGGGCTGTGTGTGTGTGCGATATGGCTTTGCATACTTTTAAAAAATTCCATTTAACTTTCTATGCATTTTTTACTATTTACTCTGAAAATGTAATACGACTCATCATTTTACCTATGTACATTTTATATGTATATATGTATACATTTATAACGCATACACACATATATATGTATTACACATAATTTGCAAATTGGAATTTCTTTATCTTCTGACTACTCAGTGTCATTAGACTTTTGGCCTTTAACCGGAATTCCAACTTCAGATGCAAATGCCCCGGCCCCCTCCTGGACTCTGCAGTGACACATTTTTGAGTCCCCGACCTGCTATTTCATGTGTACTGTTTACCCTTTTCATTGGCTCTCTGCCCCGCCTCCAGGAGCCCATGTCCTCACCTCCTGCCTCTTGTTTTTGATTACATCTGGTTCTCGTCAATCAATTCTGGATGAAGTTGAACGATTTTGCCCTCTGACACTACTACTGATATAATTCATCATGATCAGATCTATTGAGCTCAGCGTCTGCCTCTAGTATTCTGATTCTTCTCAGGGGAGTCAGACTTAATTGGGACCTTCTGCTTCTAAGTGGTCCACTATCTCCAAAACTTTGACATTTGTCTGCAGTCCTGTTCTCTGAACCCAGGCTAAGGATGATAGTTTCGGTTGAGTATTTCTTGCAGGGTTCCACTCTGAACTTTCAGCCATGGAATCCCTAGACCAGATTCCCATATATAAAATGAGAGGAGACATTCATACTGACCAAGCACATGGCCTATTGCTCTGCATTATGAGTTTAGATCAAAATTAATTAAACAAAATTTGTCCTGCTCTCAACTAGCTTATGACTTAATGGGAATATTGCAGGAATTTGCTGATAATAATGGCAATTACACAGTGCAAAACGTCTGTAAGAAGAATGGCATAGTTTTATCTGAGGCTAATTAACTTCGAAAGTGTTCTTTTAACCCACTGGTTCTGTGTTCTGTGGCTGGAGTGTAAAAAAAAATGGGTAAATGTTTGAGTCTCAAGTTCTTTGTTTTAAAAAGAGTTAAGCAATGGCACCTACTTTGTGGAATCTACATATTAAATGAGTAATACATATATAAAATATATAGCCTTCATATCAGATGAATTCCATAAAATATGTGTGGCATACATGTGAGTATATGTCCAATGTGTATTTCAATTTATATATAGATATATAAGCTAGGTTTACAGACACCAATTATGATTTCAGTTTCCAATCTACTAATATTTTGAGGCTCATTGATAACTCGCAAGAGGAGATGACAGAAAGGCAGCTAGGTGTGTCCACCTGGAGCCAGCAGAAAGCTCTGGACTGACAGTGAAGAGTAAACCTTGTGCAAATCTCAAAGGCGAGATACCCATCTGAATGCTGGAAACAAGAATACAAGCGTCAGAGGTGACTTAAAAAGATGGCTGAAAATGCAAGCAAACCCACACAGAGAGGCAACAACCAACACCCACCTCGTTGTTCAGTTAGCCCATCAAGGCAGTGCTGAGATGTGGGGTCTCCAGGGAGAGGCCATGTGTCCCTCATCTGACAAGGATGCTGGAGAAAGGAGACACTCCTGGAGGCCGGGCGTGGCCTTTTCACCCTTGATGTCGCTGATCTGCCTGGAGCTGACTGACAGGCAGTGCCCTCTGGAGCTTGTGCTGCAGGAGACAAGTGAGAGTCGGAGTGTGCTGAGGGCTGGCAAACCCCGCTCCCCAGAGTGGAAGTCAAGATATTGGAGGCAGATTTCAAACTGCGGGTTAGACATACTTCTCAGTGAAAGACTCATTTGGAACCAAGTTTTTGAAAGGTTTTCCTTGAAAACAAAAAGTTAAATAATGAGACGCGTGTGCGTCTCCTAGGCCAGCTGGAGTCGAGGCTATTGCAGAGACTGTACTTTACTTTTCTCAAGGTGGGAAATAGAATAAGGGGAGAATGTCACGTGATTACAAAGTGGGCAGTGGGCCGGGCATGGTGGCTCACGCCTGCGATCCTCGCACTCTGGGAGGTTCCAGGGTTGCTTGAGCCCAGGAGTTCAAGACCAGCCTGGGCAACACAGTGAGACCTTGCTCCAACAACAACAGAAATTAGCCAGACGTGGTGGCACATGCCTGTAGTCTCAGCTGCTCAGGAGGCTAAGGAAGGAGGATCACCTGAGTCCAGGAGGTTGGCGCTTTGATGTGCCTCGATCGTGCCATTGCACACTCTGGGTGACAGAGTGAAACCCCGACTCAAAAACAAATAAATAAAAATAAAGTGGATTGTGGGAAGATAATTAAGGGAGAAGAAGGGACTATGGCTTGAGAAGAGAACCTTGTAGGAGCACAGTCACCTGCAGAGCCCGCTCTCATATTGTCACTGGTGTGCTCGAAAATCGTCTGGAAAGACAAAAGATTTCTCTGTAAGAAGACAGTGAGACTGAACTTACTGAAAGTTTCCCTGGGTAAACAGGGTGCTCTCCCTTCCTTCCTTCCTTCCTTCCTTCCTTCCTTCCTTCCTTCCTTCCTTCCTTCCTTCCTTCCTTCCTTTCCAGTTTGCTTACTAACTCAGAAAACGTACCCACAACAATATGTGACTCAGAGACAAAGAAAAAAGTCACATGTTTCTGACCAAATGAATGTCATCATTTTATGTGGCTTTCCATATGTGTATCACCAGACACTTCAGAATACCAGAGATGAAACCTTTGCTTGGCAGTTGCTGGACTGTTTTCTTAGTAAGTTTAAAGTGTTGTGAATTAGGGACCAATGTGTACATCAGAAATATGCAGGTCTTTTGTCCAATATTATTGTAGATTTAAAAATCTTGCATTTTAAAATTTCCACTTTACTATGTCTCCCACGAAGCTGTGAACTTTTTGAGAGCTAAATGTCTCATACATTTTTTTGCTACGAATGATTCAGTGAGATGAATTACGGTTCGAGATTTTTTTTTTTTTTTGAGTTGGAGTCTCACTCTGTTGCCCAGACTGGAGTGCAGTGGCTCCCGGCCACCGCAGCCTCGACCTATTTGACTCTGGCGATCCTTCCGCCTCAGCCTTCCAGGTAGCCGGAATTACAGGCATGCGCTACCACGCCCGGCTGATTTTTTAATTTATTGTAGAGATGAGGTCTCACTGCGCAGGTGGGTCTCGAACCCGCAGGCTCAGGCAATCCACTCACCTCAGCCTCCCAAAGGCGCGGGATGACAGGCTGAGCCACCGAGCCTGGCTGAAATGTTCTTTTTTAATAACACGATCTTAAAAGATTGAGTTGAAAAGTTTGTGCGGAGAAAAATCCTGAGAGCTGTAACACAGACATCTATAAGATTAAAACTAGTCGTTTAATTTGTCAGTCAATGGATTTTTTAAAATTTCTGGAATGAGTACAAGAACAACAGTGGGTAACATAGAAAGCATTTTCCTTGCATGCTAGGTTCTTCCAAGCATATTACACCCCTCAGCGCCTCTTGGGGTGGACTGTATTCTAACCCTTCTCATTCCACAGATGGAGACTGATTTTGAGGGGGTAAAAGAAGATGTCGGCAGAGATGCAAGCACCTAACTCTCCCTCCGTCCTTTGCCTCTGGAACCTCGATTTATTTATCTCTTCTCTCAATTTGCCATACGCAGCCTCTCCATGACCCCCTCCTGGTGAACACAGATATGACCCACGTATTCTTTTAATCCAGCCAGTGAGAGAACTACTAGCACCCTTCGGATCACGAATGTCCGTTTCATAAAATTATGCGTAATGAAACACACATTCAAGAAATGTAGGCCAAGCTCTGGTCATCCCCCATGCATCCCCAAAACTTTATTTTAGCTTTAACATGTCACCTGTGAGAACATTCATGTCTTTGCCAAGGTGATTAAACCCAAGCCCCGCCCCCATAAACTTACCCCGGCCAATAGCTAGCGGCTCTCCCAGGGTCCTCTTTTCTCCTCCTCCTGTCTTGTTTTGCTCTTTGGGGTCAGGACAGCACTGAGCCTCAAATCTCCAGGTCAACACAGGAACAAGACTCCCCACTGTCGGCCACTCAGCAGGCCCAGGCCGCAGTGCGCAGACAAAATCCCAGGGCCACTCCTCCCCGTGTCTGTGGGCTTGAAAATGTTACTTAAACTCCCTAAGCTTCAGTTTATTCATAGACAAAATGGAGGTGACGGCAGTCACCCATGTTTGAGGGCTAGACAAGATAAGTCACAAAAACGTCTTAAATCAGCACATGCACACCTAAGGACTAAATAAATGTTTGCTGTTATTGATACTCCTGTTGTTATGTTGCATGGGATCTTGGAAAGCCTTACTCTTATTTGCTTCTCTGGTGTTTATGATACTTCCATATTTCTTTTGGTCTATGGTGAAATATTTTTGCATAATCTCACCTTTGTTTGCACTAAGCAATGAGTGAAAATGCATTTAAACTGTTTTTAAAAATTTGTGGTTAATTATACATGCAACCAACAGAGTAACGGCTAATTATTTTTAATGTATAATAGAATGCCAGTGGGTAAGATTTCTGCAGTCATGAATTTTATGTGAATTCACATGAAATGCTTAATGTAAAATCTTACCGATAAAGAGATATGTGGCAACAGTTATCGGTGTGTAGCCTAAATTTAATTGCATAGATTTCTAGGAGTAATTGCGTTTCATCAGAGTGCCCAGATCAACAAGTCATATACATTCTTTCATCTAACGTAGAATTTAAGCTTCCTGCATAAAGCACAAAAATAACAGATCTCCAAAACCATCGCATTCCACAATTTTCTAGTCTGTTGATTTTGGTTCCTGTACCTCTGGGCATAAAAGCTGATTAGTCCAATGCCCCCAGTAATTACAATCTAAGAACGTAGAAAAACATTTGAATAGTAGTAAAAGAAACATCAGCAAATCACAAGATGATTAGAAAAAATAATATGGCAAGGTTGTGACTCTCAACCCCATTCTGTGATAATAAGTATATTCCATAAACATTTCGCAGAAAAATCAATCAATTCATGCCTTTATTTATAAAATCCTGAACGGTAAAAATAAGTAGAATTTAGCCATCATATAAAAGGAAATCACTTTATTGCAGGAGAAATGCTGTTTCAAACAACAACAAAAAAAGAGAATCAATGCAATCAAACAGATCTGCAGTGTTTCTAGTTAGAAGAGTTTTCATTTGAAAAATGGTTTTAAAAACACAACCAAGACCTATGATTTGCCTTTTAGTTATGGGACAACCCACAGAATTCTAACCCTATATGGTATCCAACCTTCACCACAGAATGGAGTCTGCTAACTTTGTTTAGTACACATGCTCCCAGTTTTGGGTAAATGCCGGGTTTTCGCCATGTGTTGATAACAGCGCTGGAACCGGAACTAAAAATGAATTATTTCACATTACGTGACTCATTACGCAGAAGCCACAAAAATGAGTCTAAGTTTGCTCATTGACATAACGTTATCGTGGGCAAGTCGAAGACTACGCTTTGGAGATACAACGTGAAACTCACCCCGCCCCTGCCCTCACAAGTGTTCCTTAGCATGAAGAAAGGGGGTTAAATACCTCAGAAATGCTCTGGAAGCTTTGATTGTAGCAGTGGGAGTCACGGCGAGGAATCCAGTTCCTAACACTGCTTTGCTCCTTGGTCAGCTCTTCCATGCCCTTGGGTATTTTTCAAATCTGGTTTGCACTCTTTTAATGCAATGTCAGAGAAATGACCAGAAGTACCTCTTTTGTGGCGTTTAAATGATATTCTTGCCCATTGCATTGTGGAGTCAGCATCTTTAAAAAAGAATAAGAGCTTGACTTATACTTTTTTGCGCAAAATCACTAGGAAAGAGTTCAAACTCTAGTTCATACACTAAAATGTTTCTAAAACAACTAAAAATCACTCGGGCCCCTGTCTGATATGCTAATACGTTTGTTTTACTTCTGTGTTTTCTAGATTATCTTTAGCAATTCCATCTACAGCTAACTGTTGTTAAACTTGCTATTACTCTCGTCACTTATCAGCAATAAGATCCAGTTCTGTCTTCTTTCTAGGATCCCCAGCCTTGACTGGAACTGGCACAATCAGTGTCATAGTAGATGACGTCAATGACAATGTACCCACTTTTGCCAGGAAAATGTACTCCACAGCAATTCCTGAAGACGCCCCAACTGGAACAGATGTCTTATTGGTAAATGCCTCAGATGCTGATGCTTCAACAAATGCGGTTATAAGGTCAGTACATCTTCGTCTGTAAAGTTTGGTTGTGTTCTCATGAAACATTAGCCTTTGTCCTCAGTGAATAGCACACCGAACTTAACCAGACATTTTTTAACATGAACACATGTTTTATTCTGAGTACCAACCGCTGAATAACAGTGGTCCCTCAAATGAGGATTAAAACCACAAATATTTGACTTAATTTCTAAAATTTTATTTTGTATACTGATTTCATTTATATTTTCATCCCACCTTATAATCTTATAGTTCAGGACTACCGGGAGTGGTGGTTCTTCTGCTTCGTGTGGTTGCCTCGTGTCACTTCACAGAATTTGTCTGGCGACTGGGTGGTCTGGAGGGTCCAGGAAGGCTTCACGTGCCTGGTTCCTTGGAAAGGATGATTAGAAGGTGAAGCTCACCTGGGACCCCCTCTTCCCTCATATAGTTCCATGACTCCTTGTGGCTGTTTATCAGGGAAGTTGGACTTTTTTTTTGAAAGTAGGATTTGTTGTGAGGACAGAAAAGCTCCCACAGTGGGAGTGGACCCCAGGAGTTGCCCTGAAGTTGGACTTTTCAACATGGTGGCTTTGGTCTTTAGGAGCCTCAAGTGAAAGCTACCTGTGCGTGCTCTTGACATTCAGTCCCAGATGTGAAATATCACCAGTTCCTCAATACTCTTGGTCAAAGCAGTCATGGCCAGCCCAGAATCAGCAGGAGGAGAAATGCCCACCACCCTTTGATGGGAGAAATGTCAATGAATCTTGGTCATTTTAAACCCATCGTTAGCCCTGATACAAGTATTTGCATTTTCATAGTTAAGAAAGTTTATTTTACTCTACTTAAATCCTCATAAAATGGGGAACAGCAATGTGGTAGCTCATTCAGAGAGTATGTGAAAGCAATTGAGTCGTAGCATTTGATTGATCTGGCTTGTCCTCTTCTCCTATGCCTATCGTAAACTAAGAAATGATGATCTATAGGCATTCTAGATAAGAGCTCACAGAGGTAAATATTGTCGCACGCCCTCTCATAGGCCGATGTTGGGTACGTTCGAGTGGGTTAGATGACTCTGAACGAAATGACTCAGAAGTTAGAATATGAAGAATTCAAAGGAATTATCAGTCATGGGTAGCCTATATATTGGTACAATGATGGTTGGATTAGTGATGTGCTTTGTGGTTTGTTACTAATTTTCTTTTAACAAGATCTTCTTGGAAAACTGGTTTTAGTCTTTCTTATTGGCAGAGATGACTAAGTTAGGGCAGGAGACCCCAGACACATTTTCCATTTGATAAACACTTATTGAGTTACTGATAGGAACAGCAGTGGCAAACAAGAGGAGATTTCTGCTTTGTTTGAACCTACCTTTGTTTTGAGGTAGACAAGTATAAGTATATAGGCTAATCTCCTGTAGGGATGACAGCCTTGAAAACAAAACAAGATCACACAACAGCGAGTAACAAGGAGGGATTTTAGGTTTGACTCTTATGCATGGTGAATTAGTCTGTTTATGCTACTATAACAAAATGCCTTAAACTGGGTGGTTTATAAATAGCATGAATGTATGGCGCACATTTATAAAGGCTGGGAGGTCCAAGTAAAGGCTCTGAATCCCATCCATGCGGGCTCTGCCCTCATGACTTAATCATCTTCTAAAGGTCTCACCTCTTAATACCTTCATGCTATCCATGCACTTCCAACACATGAATTTTGGGGGACACATTCAGACCCTAGCAGATGGCCTCTCTAAGGAGGAGACCGTTAAGTAGGACTGGGCAGGGGGATGGTAGTCAATTCAAGAAGGCCAGTGCGTCTGGGCCAGAGTAGAAAGGGGTCAGAGAGGTAAGCGGGGCCAGATTGTGCAGACACATAAGGGGTCACCGTAAGGAACTGGGAGTTTAACATTTGTTTTTAGGTGCGAAATGACAGAGTTATTCAAAGAAGAGTGGCCTTGCCCTTCACTGGAGAAATTAAAATTGGTTGAATAGACTTGGGGCATACATCTGAGATTAGAAGCATGAGTAAACTAAAGAGAGAAATAAGAATCATCTACTACGTTTTCCACTCAAACACATCGGCAAGTCATGGTATCACTACTGAAATGAGTAGGATTGGAGCAGGTAGGTTTGGGAGAAATCAGACGTTTTTATCTGAATACAACTTGAGATCCCTGTCAGTCATTCATGTAGTCCTATTCGCTAGGAAGTTGGAGGTACAAGGGAGGAGCTTAGGATCAGGGCTGGGCTAGATGTACCCACTTGGGAGTCATCAATGTTTAGACACTTAAGGAGAGTTTATAGCTCAGAGAGGGAGCGAGGGGCTGGAACTGGACCCCAGGAATTCTCCGCCCTGGAAAGGCGGGTTTGGAAGACGAGTCTTCGAAGCAGCTAAGAAGGTCTGGCTAGATATATAGGAGGAAGTTCAGGACAAAATGGACCCTGGCGTTCATTGTGAAAGCCACACACACACTTCTTTCAACAGGACAGGAGAAGCCTAATTCCCAGGGGCCTGTGAGGTCCAGTTACTGGGATCAGGAGATTTCTGTCTGAGTCATGGCTGGCCTGGGTCATTGTGCTGAGCACCACCTGAGAGAGGCAGGTGCCACCGAACTCCTGCCAGGGTGTGAGCCTCGAGGCCAGTAGACACCCTCCCCTTGCCTCATCCCACGCCAACCCAGAGGAATGATGAAGTTCATATCCTAAGACTCAGTCTGAAGTCTCCAGTTCCTAGTTAAGAGCAGAACCTTGGGAATCAGGCTGTGTGGAACTGAATCTTGACTCTATTGCCACTAATTGCATAAGGATGAGCAAGTTATTTGACAGTTCTGGATATGGTTTTCTTATCTATGGACAAGGCATGGTAACAATAAAACTGACTGTACAGAAAATAAGTAAAATAATTTAAGTGAGCCACGCAGAGTGATATCTGGAAAAAAAAATGCTCAGTTGCAATCAACTCATACAATTCTAATCTATGCAAAGCAGCACTCCAGTCCTCTCTTCAATACCTGTTAGTTGCTCAGTAAGTTTCTGATAATAATTTTGAAAATGATATCCTGTCCATTATAGTGTGATGATCTAATAATTCTTTATCTGCCACGCAAAGGAAATTTCTTCTTGAGTCAGCTTACAGAATACTGCCAGTCAGTAACAGGACAGGTCTATTGTCTGCGATGTTTAAATTCCAGAGTGTGAAGTTGAATGTCTACAAAATCGTTCAATGATTTATTCACTTATTGCTAGAATAAAATGCTATGATGATCAAGTGTGTGTCCAAAATTCATTGCAAAATTCTATCAGGTGCTTGTGAACTAGTCTTGTAAAACTGGCCTAGAAAATCTTGTTGATAAAATTAGCCAGGCGTGGTAGTGCGCTCCTGTAGTTCCAGCTGCTTAGAAGGCTGAGGCGGAAGGATAGCCGGAGCCCGGCAGGTCGAGGCTGCGGTGACCGGGAGCGGCCACTGCACTCCAGTCTGGGTGACAGAGTAAGACTCCAACTAAAAAAAAAAACAAAGAAAGAAAAAAAAAGAAAATCTTGTTTGTATTTTCAGAGTGTTTTACAGAGTTACACTGGTGGATCTGGTGTGATGACTTGGGTTCATTAGTATATATATATATATATAATAAAAATTGAAGTTATTTTTATCTTGTGAAAAAGAATCATGTTCACTTATCAGTTAACAGAGCAAGAAGTTACTCCAGCTTAAATTTAAAATACTTTCAGGAATAAATTAAATAATTAAAACAACTTTACTTTAGCTTGATAAAATCGTAACAGAATATAATTCATCTTTATAGTAGGTGTTAATGATCAAATTTTGCTATCCTTCATGGAATCCTGGAGAAAATCCATTCTCTCTTCAGGTTAAAAGTGCTATTGCTGTAATTGTTACATTGATCATTTAAATTTTACACATTTAAGTTATTTACTCAACCACTGATGGCCTCTAGGAGCACAGATCTCAATGTGTGCTATCATTTGTTAATTTTTCAAATGACCTAGCCTAATCTTGTCCATAGCAATAGCCAGTCAACAGACCAACACTTATTTATATTTTTATTTCTAGTTATTTGATCAACTATGCATGTCTACAGATGGTGTACTTACTTTGACTACATTTTACTTAAACTTTAGTATTTTTCCACTCTAGCAAACAGCCCATTTGAGTCTTATTCTTGATCTACCGAGCTTATATCTTTGCTTTCCACATACCCATTCCAGAACTGAGCTTTTACAGATGTGCAACCCTTTTCTCTGGACTGGACCAAACCACTGTTCAGACTGTACTTGTGATTCTTTTATGTCACAGCAGTGGAGAAAGTCATGAGACCGTCTTGACAGGTTCAGCATCCGAAGGAAAATCCTTCACCCTGCGCTCTTTTATTATTATTATTATTATTATTAGTAGTAGTAGTAGTAGTAGTAGTATATTGATGTGGGGTACAATTCAGGGTTAGATATACAAACACTGGTTATGCAGGTGCCCTTGTTGATGAGGTGTGCCCTTCCTTGCCCTGGCAATTTCCCTCACCTGCCAATCCCACCCCCTCCCTTGACAGTTCTCCACCACTGCCAGTCCCTTTCTTACAGTAATATAATTGTTCAAGGTCTGCTTACGAGTGTGAACATATGACTCTCTGTTCTTTGTTTCTGTGGTAGATCACTGAGTATCATGGACTCTAAATCCATCCCTTCCCATGCACTTTCCTCCAAGTCTGCAGTTCAGCAGTTAGAGCACCTCCCTCTTGTGTCTTCAAGGTATCTTTCCTCCAGGAAGCATTTTTTCATCTACATAAGCTCATTCACGCAGGTCAGTGTGTCCACAGAAATGCCCAGAAGGACTGATATAGAATTCTGCTTCTTCTGTTTACCGCCATGAAAGGAAAGCCACTGTAGGGTCTCTGAGGCTCAATGTCTTCACCAATAAAAATGGAGATAAGAACGTATACTTTCCAGCTTTGAGACTCCAATATTTATCAGCCTTCTACGATGCTTCTAACAGTGCATATGGAATCAGTCAATATGGGTGTCGTTTTCGGGACATGGAAGCCACTATATTGTATTGGTTTTCTTTTTTGGTTTTTCTCCTTCTCATATCTATTTTACTCCAAGTGGATTCTTCCCTGCACAGTGTCTGGCACATAACAGGGGCTGCCACTTGAATAGGCGCACGGAGTGGATGGCTTTCATAGTTTCTAGATCTGCTTTTACTCACTTGACTTTTACCACCACGTTCTTGAAAGGCTGGCTTCCCTGCCTCACAGACCTCTCCGGCCGTTTCTTCCTGACCATCTTTCAGTCTGATTTTCTTCTCCACGGCTTTATCAAAAGGCTCAGCTGGGAGTAGATTGACTCATCTAAGCCAGTGGCTTCTTCTGAACCCTTCTTCTCCTTTAAAGACTCTTCATGTAGTTGGGGCACCATTTTTCTCTGTGCCCATGCAAGTGTTCTTTCTCGTTTGTCAGCCTGTCTCTCCCTCCCCCCATTTTCCTTCTGTTTCTCTTTTCCTCTCCCTACAACGTGATTTGAACATTTCCCACAGCATTGTTTTTTCAGTCCTTTTTTTTTCTTTCTGTCTATGAGAGAGAGAGAGAGAGAAAGAGAGAGAGAGAAAGAGGGTGGGGAGGGGAGGGAGGGAAAGGGGGGAAGGGAAGGGTGGAGACAGAGGGGGGATACAGTCAGGGAGAGAGGGGGAGGAAGAGAGGGGGGAGGATGAGCAAGAAAGAGTAAGAGACGGAGGGATGGAGAGAGGGAGGGAGGGAGACAGGGGAGGAAGGGTGAGGAAGAGATGTACGGAAAACAAAAGAGAGGGAGAGGGAGGGAAGGAGGGCGGAGGGCGGCAGAGAATCTGACCCAACTCAGGGCTGCAAGCTCCGTTCGATGCAGAAGACCCCCACATCTGCCCACAAGCCCTGGCTCCTTCCTGCGTTTCCCGCCATGGCTGGAGCTCTCGGAGGGACATCCTTGACCTGCTTCGGTGGGCATCACACTGCGTGGGCCCGCAGCTCCTGCCCTTCCTCTTCTCTGCTGGGTGTCTACTCGCCTTTTCAAAGGCTGCCTTGCTTTCCTCATCCACACCTCGTGGCTCAGGGTCCTCCTCTCCCCTACACTCAGTCAGTGAACACATTCTCCGGTTTCTCCTTTTTGAATGCCTCTGGCACCCGGTCTTTTCTGTGCGTTCCTTCTGCCAAGATCCTAGTACAGGCCGTAATTACGTTGCGCCTATTGTGATAAAGATCTCCTTCTTTGCCTGACTCTGGTTTCGAATCCCTTCCTCCACTGTAAGATTGCGAAGCCCCTCCTGTGGACTGACAGGGTCAAATCCTGAGGGGTCAGGCACGCTCGGTCCCGAGGGGAGCACAGCTGAGTAGGAGAAGTCATTCTGGAACCCATGACTGCAGGGCCGGATAACAAGCACAGTCTAAACCCAGGATGGATGGACAGAGCAGTTCAGTGAGTGCTACGTGAGAAGGTCAGGAGAAGCCCCGGTCGTTAATAAGTCTCGGAAGGACGAAAAAGTAGCTTCGAGGCAGGCGAAGGCCGGAAGGACACCCAGGCACAGACAGTGACAGGTACAAAGGCAAAGGGTGGCGTGGAAGCGTGGCACCAGAGGAGGGCTTTCACTGTGGCTGGAGTGGTCGGGACGAGACCTGTGTGCCATACCCCGCATCCAGAACATGTTCCTGCATCTCAGAGGCCCAGAGCAGAAGTGTCTTCAGCGGGGCCAGGGCATGGCTGCTGTGTGTGTTAAGATGATTCCCCTGGTGGGGTTGTGGGGGAGCCTGTGGAGGCAGCCAGGCCCGAGTCACAGACGGGACGGGAGGGCGGTGGCGGTGAGATGGGTCAGAATCCCCCCACTTCCAGCCTGCCTGCGGCATCCCGCCCAGCCTCCGGGCTCCGGTCACCCCAGAAGTGTCCCCAGCATCTTCCTGGACCCCCATCTGCACAGATCCCTACGGTCTAGCCACAGGCTCGGCCTCGCTGGATCCTGTTCTGCCCCTGGACAAGGGTCTGTGCTTTCCCCAGGCTCGCAGCTTTGTGCAGTTGGTTCTAGGTCCTAGACCAGCGCTCGGAGGCTTGCCGCCACAGCCAGACCCAGCCCCGCACCTGCTTCTGCGAAGACGGGGTGTAGGAACACAGCCATCACCATCCGTGGACTTGCCAGTGGCTGCTCTGGCAAGGTGAAGACAGCCTGAGGGCTCCAGCAGAGATCTCACTGCTTGCAGAGCTGAACGTCGTGACTCTCTGGCCCTTGACAGGAATGGTTTGCTGACCGCTGACCCAGAACACCCTTTTTTTTTTTTGAGTTGGAGTCTCACTCTGTCACCCAGACTGGAGTGCAGTGGCCGCTCCCGACCACCGCAGCCTCGACCTGCTGGGCTCCGGCGATCCTTCCGCCTCAGTCTTCTAAGTAGCTGGAACTACAGGCACGCACTACCACCCCGGCTGATTTTTGATTTATTGTAGAGATGAGGTCTCGCCAAGTTGCCCAGGTGGTTCTCCAACCCACGGGCTCAGGCAATCCACTCACCTCAGCCTCCCAAAGTGCTGGGATTACATGCTGAGCCACCAAGCCCATCCCAGTACACCTTTTTAATCTCCCTTTTTCAAGACGGCTAAAAGATGGGTAGCCCCTTGAAAATTAAATTTAGCCTTCTGTGGGAAAGGTTTTATTTTCATCATTTCAGTCAAAAGTATTCTTTGTCTCCCAAATATCTAGACAGACAGTTCTTAATAGTTCCGTAGCACTTTACCCCACTGCCTTGTTTTGTGTTTGTGTTTCTGTTTCTTTCTTCCATTTAGGATATAAGCTTAAAACCAAGATTTTTAACCTACTTACCTATTATGTCCTTTTCAGTCCATCCATCCATTTAATTATGTAAGTTCAAGTTGAACATTCCTAATCCAAAAATCTGAAATCATGTTCCCAAACTCAAAACTTCTGGTGTGATGCCACAGGGGGGAAATTCCATCTCTGACAACTCAGCTTTCTGGTGATTCAATGGACACAAACTTTGTTTCATGCACAAAATTATCAAAAGTATTGTATATAATTATCTTTAGGCTATACGTATAAGGTACACATAAAACAAAAATGATATTTGTGTTTAGACTTGAGTTCCATCTCTAAGATATCTCATTATGTGTATGCAGATATTCTAAAATCTGAAAAAAATTCAAGACAAATCTGACCCCAAGCATTTTGGGTAAGGAATAGCCAACCTACATATAGATGGATCATGATAGATTATATGTAATAAGCTATTTTGTTGTGAATATATATGTATACGTATTCTCTACAGTGCTTGTAAATTTGGTTAGGCTTTCGAGTGCTTATCAACTACAATGCCATGTGTTTTTCATATAGCAACAAGGTCCCCAGAACAAAATCACACAATCGTCAAGTCCAGTTTCCTACAGTCTTTCTAAAAAAGATAAGGTCATTTGATTCTTTTTGAGTCATGCATTTCAAATTTTCACAAATTCATGTATAGAACTCTGATATGGCTGGGCACAGTAGCTCACACCTGTACCCCAGTACTTTGGGAGGCCGAGGCAGAAGGATTACTTGAGCCCAGAAGTTCAAGCCCAGCCCAGGCAACATAGCAAGACCTCCTCTCTCTAAAAAAAAACCCATAATAGACAGGTATGATAGTACACACCTGTAATCCCAGCTACTTGGGAGGTGAGGCAGAAAGATCGCTGAGACCAGGAGGTCAGGGTTGGGGTAAGCCGTGCTCGTGCCACTGCACTCCAGCCTGGACAACAGAGTAAGACCCTGATTTAAAAAAAAAAAAAAAAAAAAATACATATATATGTTTTGATAAAGGGAATAGTCATCTACTGTACAAAGGCAATAATTACACTTTATGAAACATCATTTCTCATCCAATAAGTATAATCGGTGCTAGCTATTCTCATTCATTCTTCACTCCTGGTTCCGGCATGTGGGTGTGCCAAAAAGTGTTAAAGATCTCATGATATAACATACTCTATCCATACTGAAGCCATTTCTCAGCCAAAGCCCTGCCCTATTCTCTTATTTTGCTGTCATTTTATAAGACTTCTTTTTGAGTATCAGGTTCCTGATAGTTCATTATTTCCCTAAAGTAGGACAGAGATGCTGAAATATTTCATTTATGAAACGATCTTCATAGGAGGAATGCACTTGCCACTGGCTGTGGGTCTCTTTTCCCCTGCAGTTTCTGTTGGATACAGGCTGTTGCTATGTTTAGATAGATACAAATGAAACTATCGAAACAGACTGTTAACTCCAACCTGGAATCTCTTTGTTGGGATAAAAGAAGAAAACTTTTATATTTGTATTAAAATTTAAAAGACATATATATTTCCTTGCTATCATTCAAGTTTAAAAATGATGGACCACAGCCAGTCTCTCAACCTTCAGACTTAGCTGCTTCTATCTTGGCTGTTTCTGGGACCCTACCTCAGGCACAAAATTAGAAGCATACACCCACAGCTTTACTCTTCAAAAAGATGGGAGCACTATTTGCAGTGGAAACTTCTGCGCGTTCACCAGCCTGGCTAGCATCAAAGTATCCTTGAGGATGTCATACCTCTTCTGACAAGAAAGCAACAAAGCCCTATGAGGAATGACACATGAGAGAATTAATAACTAGAAAGGTCTCTGTGTAAATAATCAGGCTTGACTTGTTCTGAGAAACAAATGTATGCCAGATAACATGTTTTGTCTCACAAGGGTAAAATCTTCCATGGAAGATTTTATCCTCTGGTTTATTAGGGTAGAAAAATAATTTTTAGACTCACTTAAAAGACATTTAATTGTCGTCCTGGCCACTAACCACAATATCAGAGGAAGGCCCTGATGTATGCTTTCAGGCTCATTTATGCAAAATGCAATTGCCTTTTGGGTTTATTTTGGGGCCATGCATGACTCAAGAGTACTAAAAACCTAGTAAAGACTTGCTTCGCGTCATTTGGCATCTCACAGGAAAGACCGTCGGTGTAATGTTCACATAAAATTGGAAATATTTACTGTTTAGCCTTATTCTTTCTTTCATTGTTGTTTGCTCTTATTTGTAATTGCTTTGCATTTCGGCCTCAGTTTTTAAATTACGATGAATAGATGTTACAGTCTTAAAACGCTGAGACCCATGCCCATCTCTGCTTTCTGCCGTAGTTATCGGATCATCGGTGGAAACTCGCAGTTCACTATCAACCCATCCACGGGACAGATCATCACCAGTGCGCTGCTGGACAGGGAAACCAAAGACAATTACACGTTAGTGGTGGTCTCCAGCGATGCAGGATCCCCGGAACCGCTTTCCAGTTCTGCCAGCGTGCTTGTCACCGTGACTGATGTCAATGACAATCCACCAAGATTTCAGCATCACCCTTACGTCACACACATCCCATCCCCTACTCTTCCAGGTAATCGGCCCAACTCCAGGCCTCATGGATAGAAGCAAAGTATTTCTCAGGCATTTTCTGTAAACATGTTTATGTTATTTTGCAGAGATCTGATATAGCCTAATTTTGCAGAACTCTAACTTTACAGATCTCAGGTTGATTTGCCTCATGGAATTGGAAAACACTTTGATTCCTGTACATTAACCTTCTCCCTAGAAGAGCTGTGTATAGGATTTTATAATTGTCTCCTATGAGTATTTCTTGATGTTTCTTGACTATTATAAATGATTAAAGTAGATATCACTTCTTAGTCTGGGATGGGTCAGCCTGAGGTTGATTTGTAAGCTCTTCTTAGTCAGGGATGGGTCTGGCCTGAAGACGATTTGTAAGTTCCTCTTAGTCAGGGATGGGTCAGCCTGAGGATTTCTGTAAGTTCCCCTTAAGGGGGAGGCCCTTGTCTGCATTTTTCATGCCAGACCTCCATACCCAAACGTTGCTGGGCGGTGATAGACATTCAAGTACGTTTCTTGGTGGAGAATGAATATTTTGCTTCCATTCTCACAGATATGTTTCTCAAAAAGATTAAATAAATAGATAATTCTTATCAATATGTATTGTATTCTGGGAATTGTGGATGAAAAAATTTACTGTCAGGAAGCTTATGGGGCCGTTTATAAGCAAATTTCATATTGACAGCATGCATTTATCTTTCTGCACCTTTTAAATTTCGTTTGCGATTATTTTCTTATTTACTAAGAATGGCATGCCGTCTTAAAAGCTGCACACATCTTTTGCCTTTTATACTTTTTAAAATAAGTTTTCCAATGGGGCGACATACAAATATAGCTCATTATTAATTTAAGCTTCCTTGCCAGAAAATACTTTTAATTAGAAGAAAAAAGCATAAACGGGTCTGGTATTCCTCTTTTCAGTGATCTTTGATCTTCTGTTAACCTGAGAGTGTCTAATGCATACCAGTTTAAAGTGTAAGATCTACGCATGCATGTGCCAACTTCCTAGCAAAAGAAAATGTCAACGCCAGAGTCATAAACACCTTACGAATGTCTTTAGCCAAAGAGATGCTAATGCTTTCTGATGGGGTGGTGCAGTACAGAGCCTCCTCTGAGGATGAAGCACCTCTTCCTCATTAGATTCTTGCAGTTAGTCAGAACCACCGCTCTTTTGGTACATACTTGTAGGTATGGGGCGTGGGCTTGGGAATGGTTTCTGAATAAATATGTTAAAAAATATGTTCTTAGGGCAGCTTCTCTGCATATTTTTACTACAATCTGTTTCATTGGCACTTATTCCAAGCACTGGCTCTTGGAGTCCAAATTGAGTTCGTTCCTACTCAATTCTTACTTTTTACTACCTTATAATTATTTTAATTGATGTATGCATGTAGGCATATATGTATATATGTGTGTAATTTTTTTTTTGTCACAGCAGCTTTTATTGTTCCCTAAAAAGTCCATTTTCCTGTAAAGACGTTCATTTAGATGAGACACACACCAGGTTTTTCTAAAGTGCCAAAACGCATACAATTCCCATGACTTCAGATGAGAATTATAACGCACCAAAGAATGGTATCCTTTTCAATACTCAAGGTCATCATGTGCTGCCGAGTCCTTAGTTTCTGTGATGGGGAAGAATTTTGCTAGCAAATAGTTGAATTAAAATCCAGGCAAGCCGGGCTCGGTGGCTCAGCCTGTAATCCCGTGCCTTTGGGAGGCTGAGGTGAGCGGATTGCCTGAACCTGCGGGTTCAAGACCCGCCTGGGCAGCAAGACCTCATCTCTACAATAAATCAAAAAATCAGCCGGGCGTGGTAGCACATGCCTGTAATTCCGGCTACTCGGAAGGTTGAGGCGGAAGGATCGCCGGAGCCCAGCAGGTCGAGGCTGAGGTGGCCGGGAGCGGCCACTGCACTCCAGTCTGGGCGACAGAGTGAAACTCCAACTCAAAAAAAATAAAATAAAATAAAATAAAATCCAAGCAAATAGGCTCTCAGTCTTCATCTTCATTATGTCTATCTATATTATACATATCTATATCTATAGATATCTGTATTATAGATTGTATTCAAGTCATAAAAACTCACAAAGAAATTTTGCCATAGAACAATGGATATAAGGAACCAACGGCAATGAATGCATGATTTTGTTGACGTGATGACATGCAGTGACTCAAAGGTACTTTGACACATAACAGAGCAGTAGTCTCTTTTTACTGGGTAGAAGCATAGCTCCCTGCAGAGCTCACACGTTATCGTGTTTCTTGGAATGTCATGGCAGGCGCAGATTTTTCTCCTAGAAACGATGATGTCGCGTGATTAGCCAGTTCCCTTCCCTGTGCTTCTCTTAAAAGCACAGTGAAAAACATGCAATCCAACAGACTGTCTGGGTTTCAGTTAGACAATGGCAGATTAGTCTCTGAAGACTGTCATCAAGCAGATTTGACTTGCGAATGCTAGAGAAAACACAGCAGATACTGCTCTCCCCAGTAATCATGAGGAAATAAAGTCACACCAGGCAGCAACAGAGTGTTCTGTGTGCATCAACTGCTGACCAAGTGTCTGCTTGGATTCCACATGATTCTGACTGCACACCCCTTCCTTTTGCAGGTTCCTTTGTCTTTGCGGTTACAGTCACAGATGCTGATATTGGACCCAATTCGGAACTGCATTATTCTCTCTCGGGTCGAAACTCTGAAAAATTTCACATTGACCCACTGAGGGGAGCCATCATGGCGGCCGGACCACTCAATGGAGCTTCAGAAGTGACATTTACGGTACACGTCAAAGATGGTGGCGCGTCCCCCAAGACAGATTCTACAACAGTGACCGTCCGATTTGTGCACAAGGCGGATTTCCCTAAAGTCAGAGCCAAAGAGCAAACGTTCATGTTTCCTGAAAACCAGCCGGTAGGATCTCTCGTCACCACCGTCTCGGGGTCCTCCCTGAGAGGGGAGCCTCTGTCTTACTATATCGCAAGTGGGAATCTCGGCAACACCTTCCAGATTGATCCGTCGACCGGGCAGGTCTCCATCAGTCAAGCTCTGGATTTCGAAAAGATACAGAACTATGTCATATGGATAGAGGCCAGAGACGGCGGTTTCCCCCCTTTCTCCTCTTACGAGAAACTCGACGTAACAGTGTTAGATGTCAATGACAATTCCCCAGTTTTTAAGGCGGATCCATTTGTGTCTGAAATACTGGAAAACCTTTCTCCGCGAAAAATACTCACCGTTTCGGCAACGGACGAGGACAGTGGGCCCAATGGACAGTTAGGTTACGAAATTGCTCATGGCAATGAAGAACACAGTTTCAGTATCAATCACGCCACCGGTGAAATTAGGAGCATCCGCCCCTTAGATAGGGAGAAAGTATCGCATTATGTGCTCACCGTGAAATCTTCCGACAAAGGGTCCCCACCCCAGAGTACTTCAGTGAAAGTCATCATTAGCATCTTGGATGAAAATGATAATGCCCCTCGATTTTCTCAGATATTTAGTGCCCACGTCCCTGAAAACTCCCCCTTAGGACACACGGTGACACGTGTCACAACTTCTGATGAGGACATCGGTATGAATGCGATTAGCAGATATTCTATAACAGACACAAGCCTTCCGTTTACAATTAATCCCAGCACAGGGGATATTGTCATCAGCAGACCATTAGACAGGGAACACACAGACCGCTACAGAATTCGAGTCTCGGCACATGACTCTGGGTGGACCGTGAGCACGGATGTCACAATATTTGTGATCGACGTCAATGACAATGCACCCAGATTTAGCAGACCCTCTTACTACTTGGATTGCCCTGAACTTAGTGAGATTGGCTCCAGAGTGACTCAGGTATCTGCAAGTGACCCTGATGAGGGACCCAATGGTCAGGTGTTTTACTTCATAAAGTCTCAGTCAGAGTATTTCAGGATCAATGCTACCACCGGAGAGATCTTCAATAAGCAAGTCTTGAAATACCAAAACGTCACCGGCTTCAGTAACGTGAATATCAACAGGCACAGTTTCATAGTGACGTCTTCAGATCGGGGTGACCCTTCCTTACTTAGTGAGACAACAGTCACCATCAACACCGTGGACAGCAATGACAATGCGCCTCGATTTCTTAAAAGTAAATATTTTACTCCTGTCACCAAAAATGTCAAAGTCGGCACAGATTTGATCAAAGTGACCGCAGTCGATGACAGAGACTTTGGGCTGAATTCTGAAGTGGAGTATTTAATTTCTGCTGAAAACCATTTAGGGAAATTCAAGTTGGACAAGGAGACAGGGTGGATTTCAGTCGCAGCTTCCCTGATTTCTGACTTGAATCAAAACTTTTTGATCACGGTGACCGCACAAGATAAAGGAAACCCTCCGCTTTCTTCCCAAGCCACGGTTCAAATCACCGTCACTGAGGAAAACTACCACACGCCTGAGTTCTCTCAAAGCCACATGAGTGCCACCGTCCCCGAGAGCCACAGCGTCGGGGCCGTCATCAGAACCGTGTCTGCCAGAGACAGAGACACGGCCATGAACGGCCTGATCAGGTACAGCATTTCTTCGGGGAACGAAGAAGGCGTTTTCGCCGTCAATTCCTCCACAGGCGTGTTGACCCTGGCCAGAGCGCTGGACTACGAGCTGCGCCAGACGCACGAGATCACCATCAGTGCTACGGACGGAGGGTGGGTGGCGAGGACCGGCTACTGCAGCGTGACCGTCCACGTGGTTGACGTGAACGACAATTCTCCGCGGTTCCCCGCTGACCAGTACTCCCCTACGGTCTTGGAAAACGCGCCGAGCGGGACCACCGTCGTCCACCTCGACGCCACGGACGCCGACTCGGGGTCCAACGCCGTGATTGCGTACGCGGTGCAGTCCTCCGACAGTGACCTCTTTGTCATCGACCCGAACACGGGAGTCATAACCACCCAAGGCTTCCTGGACTTTGAAACCAAGCAGCGCTACCATCTCACCGTGAAAGCCTTCAACGTGCCCGACGAGGAGCGGTGCAGCTTCGCCACCGTCCACGTACAGCTCGCGGGGACCAACGAGTATGTGCCCCGCTTCGTCGCCAAACTCTACTACTTCGAGGTCTCAGAGGCAGCCCCTCGAGGTACCGTCGTCGGAGAAGTGTTTGCCAGCGACCGCGACTCGGGCGCCGACGGGGAGGTGCACTACCTGATCTTCGGGAGCAGCCGCAAGAAGGGTTTCCGGATCGACGGGAGGACCGGACAGATTTACGTCTGCGGAGCGCTCGACAGGGAGAGAGAAGAACGGGTGTCCCTGAAGGTCCTGGCCAAGAACGCCGGCAGCATCCGGGGCGCGGACGTCGACGAGGCCGCGGTGAACGTCACGGTGCTCGACGCCAACGACCCGCCCGTCTTCAGCCTGGACGTCTACAGCGTGCAGGTCAGCGAGGGCGTCCCCCGCGGCACGCACGTGACCTTCGTCAGCGCCTTCGACTCGGACTCCGTCCCCAGCTGGAACCGGTTCTCCTACGTCATCGGGTCGGGCAACGAGCGCGGCGCCTTCTCCGTCCACCCGCAGACGGGGCAGATCACGGTGACGGCGGAGCTGGACCGCGAGGCGCTGCCGGTCTACAACCTCTCGGTCTTGGCGGTTGACTCGGGCACCCCCCCGGCCACCGGCAGCGCCTCCCTGCTGGTCACCCTGGAAGACATCAACGACAACGGGCCGGTGCTGGCCGTGCGCGAGGGAGAGGTCCTGGAAAACCAGCCCCCGGGGACGCAGGTGCTGACGCTGCAGGCCACCGACCCCGACCTCCCGCCCAACCAGGGCCCCTTCACCTACCACCTGCTGAGCGCGGGGCCGGCCCCCAGCTACTTCAGCCTGAGCGCCGCCGGCGTGCTGAGCACCACCCGCGCCATCGACAGGGAGCAGATCGCCGACTTCTACCTGGCGGTGGTCACCAGGGACTCCGGCGTCCCGCAGATGTCGTCCACGGGCACCGTGCACGTCGCCGTGGGGGACCTGAACGACAACCCCTCGCAGCCGCGGGCGGTGGAGATCTTCGTCCACTACTACGGGGCCCTGTTCCCCGGGGGCGTGCTGGGCTCCGTGAAGCCGCAGGACCCCGACGTGCGGGACAGCTTCCGCTGCTCCCTGGCGTCGGGGGTCCCCAGCCTCTTCAGCATCCCGGCGGGCACGTGCGAGCTGGCCTCGCAGCCGC
>NW_006991843.1:34643-37078 GCF_000164805.1 Carlito syrichta | reverse complement strand
CGCCCTCGCTGCTGGCCCCGCGGGCCGCGTCGGGGGCCTGTGGTCCGCTTCCACGCGGGAAGCCGTGAGGTGGGGCCCTTGTCCGGTTTTAACACCCCGGGACGTTGGCGTGTCCCCGGGAGCTTCGGTTCCTCTGTGGCAGGACCAATCGTCAAGTCGGGTTTAGCCCACGGGGATGCTGGAGTGGAGGATGTGTTCCGAGACGCCTCCGTTACTTTGTTGCGGTGTCACTATCCAAGGCCAGTTTTAACAGACAGGGTTGTTGACGTCAAAAGCAAGTTTGTCTTCCAAGGCGATTCGGTTACTTTGTTGCAGTCTCAATATTCGGGTCCAGTTTTCACAGACAGGGATGTTGAAGTCATGTTTTCTGAGACGATTCAGTTACTTTGTTGCGGCGTCAATATCCAAGGCCAGTTTTAACAGACAGGGTTGTTGAAGTTAAGTGTGTTTTCTGAGACGATTCAGTTGCTTTGTTGGAATGTCACTATCCAAGTCCAGTTTTAACAGACAGGGTTGTTGAAGTCAAAAGCAAGTGAGTTTTCCAAGGCGATTCAGTGACTTTGTTGTAGTGTCAATATCCAAGACCAGTTTTAACAGACAGGGATGTTGAAGTTGAGTATGTTTTCTGAGACGATTCAGTTACTTTGCTGCAGTGTCAATACCCAAGTCCAGTTTTAATAGGCAGGGTTGTTGAAGTTATGTTTTCTGTGACGATTCAGTTACTTTGTTGCAGTGTCACTATCCAAGTCCAGTTTTAACAGACAGGGTTGTTGAAGTCAAAAGCAAGTGAGTTTTCCAAGGCGATTCAGTGACTTTGTTGCAGTATCAATATTCGGGTCTAGTTTTCACAGACTGGGATGTTGAAGTAAATTTTCTAGGGCGATGTGGTTTCTTTGACGTCGAAGTGAAGTAAGTTTTCTAAGGCGATTCGGTGACTTTGTTGCAGTATCAATATTCAAGTCTGCACCATCAACTCCAGAGTTTAAAGCTCAGTCTCTTCTGTCTCACACAAGAGCAAAAACAGAATAATCTCTTCCTAAAAGAGTGCTTAAAGTTCAAAGGGCGTGGCATATATAAAGCATATGTGGACCATTTGATGTGCTAAATAATTACTAATTATTGTTGTTTCATCTCTCAATACCATCATTTTTATGATCTTTTAAAATCATAACCATAATTACTATTGGAATGTGATCCACATGTGAGAAGAATATAGCAAGAATCATGTTTTCAGACTGAGATGAAAATGCCATGTTATTTCTAGTAGCTGGGTAGAAAGCATAGCAAGGTGATTTCTCAGGAATGCTCAGAACAAAATTGAGCCGCAATTTACCTTGACATTTTAGAAGCAGCATTAAATATTATGGCAGAAAACTTGCTTAGCTAATGTTAGCAGCATAATGGAATAATAACATGCTGCTCATATACACATACATCTCCATCTGTTTCTATCTAATCTCTGTATCTATCCCTCATTGTCTACCAATCTGTCTTACAAATTGTCTATAATTCAGCTATCTTGTTAGCTGGCCAGTGCATCTATTATCTGTCTATTTTCTATTAGCTAATCAGTACCCCTGTGGCTCATCTCTCTGCCATACCTCTATCTGTCATCTGTTTGTTAGTTGATCAGTCTTTGGTGTTCCTTCAAATGTGAGTGAATGTTATGCTCCTGAGAAGTCTGAAGAAGAAAAAAAGTCTATATTTTCACACTGTACATTCTTAGAATATGCATATCACTGTGAGTTGCTCCACAGTGTTATAAACACAATTTCAAGTACTGGTTATATAGGCTGACTCAAGATAGACTGTTTTAGAATTTGAGGAAGTGCTGCAGAAAATATTTGTGAAAGGTTTTTAAGCAAATGCATCTGTATGTCATATTTTCAGAGGTGCACGGTGTGTGTACACCTACGATTTGATAATTGGAGGTTTTCCTCGTGGTGATAGAAAGAAAGTTTTAAAAGGTGGAGCAAAACACACAGACTTTGCCTTCTAGCAAAACAACATTCTTGAAATACAAATGAAGAAAAGGGACAGAAAGCTTGTGTCATGGAAACAATAGGAAATTGGATAAAATCAGACTCAGCTGCAGCTTTTAGGATGTCACCTAACCTCACTGACCCTCAAGTCACCTGTGAAATGGGAAAAAATCATAATTAGTTACATTTTAGGGTTGCTGTAATGACCACCATTCAATAAATGGAAATGCTAATTAGCAGTGCTAGTGTTAGTACGGCGATAGTGACAGAGATGGACCACAGTGTTTCTATTTTTTTTTTTGACTCGGAGTCTCACTCTGTCACCCAGACTGGAGTGCAGTGGCCGCTCCCGGCCACCAAAGCCTCAACCTGCTGGGCTCCGGTGATCCTTCCGCCTCAGCCTTCCAAGTAACTGGAACTACAGGCGTGCACTACCATGCTTGGCTAATTTTT
>NW_006991843.1:0-33861 GCF_000164805.1 Carlito syrichta | reverse complement strand
AAAAAAAAAAAAAAAAAAAAAAGAATATTTCTTAGTCCTGTGCTAGTATAATGCTCTTACTGGCACCAAGATTTAGAGTGAGCCTCCGTTCAGTCCTAGAAAGGCATGCCAATGCATCTGGTATTGGTAAGGAACGGGCCAAGGACCACCTGGGTGAGCCATGCACCCTGCGCTGATTTCAGCCTAAAGGTTCTGATTTCAAGAATGGATAATTTACTTCTATCTAGTTTCTTGTTCCTTTGTTTCACTTTATTTAAATGCACATCGTGCACTTTTCTAAATGTAAGAGTTGAAGCTTTTAGGAATGCCTTTCTTTTCGTCATAAAATATTAATAGCATTTATTGAGTGGCTTTGTAAAGCCCTCTTAAAGCTCCTGGAATTATAGACCCCGTTCCCTTTCGTCCTCAGAACTCTGTGAGATGGACATGATCATTATGCCCATTTTAAAGACCAAAGAAATGAAGTCTTAGAGTGATTAAAAGAGAGGAAACCACTTGCCTCCAACTGTGGCACAGAACACGTTGTGAGTGGGTTAACTGTGAGCTGGGGTCCGGAGCCTCTGCCCTTTACACACACGCCACACCCTGCTGCACTTCAGTTCTGTGCTCGCTGCGAGCATTTCCGAGAGTTTTCACTGTCTTCTAAGAACCCCTTGTCTCTCATGGCACTTAGACCTCACAAAAAGCCTGTGAGACAGTGTGTTGGTCAGAGACTGACCAGGAATGGACACCACTCTAAGCGGCTGAGGCAGGAAGGTGTTTGGCACAAGGGAACAGTGTACACAGTCCTCAGCCTGGCGACGGCTGCCCATTGGGAGCATCTTCCCTCGAGTTCCGCAATGGACATCGCAGGAGTCGTACCAGCCACTGACGAACATCTTCCTAACCTGCGGTGCTTGGATGACTGATCGCAGGAGAGGGGTTCCCGCTTTGCTTTCAACGCTTGAGTGTCATTCAAGCCTCTTTCACCAGATTTCAAACCCAAAGCCAGCTGGAAGGGAGCATGGAAAAGACCGTTTTCAGACTTCCAACTCTTGTACAACAAAAGGATAGGGAAGATGCTGGATGTGATACCAGGCCTACACGGTGATACCAGGCACACACGGACGTTGCGGCGATGCCTGTTTTACATCGGGGGAAGCTGTGCCCGCACTCGGGGACTCCACAGCCAGAGCTGCCCGAGTCTACATACCCTTGCCTCTTGCTGTAAGCAAGATTCTTCGAAGTTAGATAATAACATTCCGTACTTCCCCTCGGAGTGCATTTCGGTCTTCATTTGCATTTGCGTAGTGCGAGATAAACCAAGTGATCGGAAATGATGTCAACAAACACCAAAGGGATCATTAACAGGAACCTTACATTTTAAAAAATCATGTAACTCACTGTTTAAAATTCTATGTGAGCAAAACATTCAGCAAAATTAGCAGATAATTAAAGTCTGACAGCTTTATTTATATGTTGTATTTTGCAGGAAACAACATAATAAAAACATGGTGAAAATATTAAGTATTCCGTATTTTCAGTTGGGAATATATTGGTTAAATCTCTATATTTGGTTACTATTCTTTGTATAATCCCTGAGGAATCATTTTGAGTTTTGTTTTTTTAATGTAGTCTTTGTCAGGTGGCCTGATTTAAGAAGACAGAATTAATACACCAAAACATCTCACAAAACTAGTCAAGTTAATAAGCCATAAGACAAAATTCATTCTTACATATGTGTGTGCCTCTGGGAATGAATTTTGGAAAATTACTCATACTAGCTAGATTTTACTTCGATTATATTGACTCAATACAAGTTCCTTAGTAAAGCCTTGTGTCTTCAAGGCCTGTATATGAAGGGACTTCCCCCACACTACAAAAAAAAACCCCTAGAATTTATTTAGAAAAACATTGTATATGTATTCTTACATGTCTAAACTTGTCCTCTCCATTTGATGTGATACACCTATCGAGACACTTTTTCCACTGCTCAGAACAGTTTTTGAACTTGTCAATTTTGATGCTTTTTAGTGCTTCTGCCATTTGTGTTTTGTTTCCCCTCTTCCTTGTTAGCAAAATGTTTCCCTTTGGAGACTTTTGTCATCAGGGAAACACAAAGAAAAAGTCGCCTGGAGCAAGATCAAGAGAATAGAGAGGGTGGGGCGTGGGCGTCCTGCCGTGTTTTGCTCCAAAGCTGAGGGGGGCTCAGTGCCTTGAGGGCAGGCGTGCACATATCTCGCTTGGCGTGAAATGGGCAACACTTTAAAAGGATCTCTGGAAAAGAAGTTCACTGAGGCTGAATGCAGCCTCTCACTGCATTGCCAGCTGGTCCACTGAGGCTGATGGATTCCAAGAACACTGACCTAGCCAGGCAAGCCCGTGCTCCCAGGGGCCCGCCCTCCAAAAGTTAATTCTGGGTTTTTTGGGGAGTCAACACTTGTGTATTCACATAAAGTGATTGTCAGAATTATTTCAAGTCTCCTTGATTTTTCACACTTTATTTGCTTTTTTGGACTTTCATTTGCATTTTATCAGTGGCTTTCAGAGTCTTTGGAATTACAAATTGGGGCTGCAAGATTATCTGAACTTTCTGCTTAAAATGATCCTCAATCACCAGCCCCCATCCCTCCCTCTTGCTCTCTCTCTCCGTCTCTCTTACACATGCACGTACCTGCGTGCGCGCGCACGCGCGCGCACACACACACACACACACACACACACACACACACACCACTGCATATTTTATATGGAGTTAGAAATTGTACTAAAGTTTAGAAGAGTAAGTAGCTTATGAATTCATGCAGACAGAGAGACCCACAGAACAGAGAATTTTGTGTCGAGAACATCTTACAAGGATGCAAGTATAAAAATGAAAATAACTGAACACAAAAGTGAAGGGAAATAGTTGTTATACTGCCACCAGTTTATTTTTGAAATATTTTAAAAGTTTGTCAGTATGCACATAATAAATACAAAAACACTGTTTTTAGTGAATGAGTGATTTAGAGGGATTGAATTTGCGTGCATAACTTGTGTTTCTGATCTATTTTTCTTAGTTACCAATGGATGGAATTAGAATCTATAATACTCAGTGATTTATCACAGAAACAAAGATCTGAGTACCACATGTACTCACTAATTGTTGGACTCTGAACATTTATCATAATACTATAAGAAAGGGATTGGCAGTAGTGGACGCTGCCAGGGAGGGGGCACATAACATCAATAAGGGAGGGTACCCATACTTTACCTGTACGACGACCACGTAGGTACCTAACCCCGAAATGTACCTCACACTTTTAAAAAAACAATCAAAAGAAATTTTAAAAAATAGATTGTAACATATTCAGCGATAGGCCCCTTTTGTTGCATTGCCAAGAAGATTTTCTAATTCTGTGTCACTAAATAGAACTTTGGTGGGCAATCCTATAGAATATTGGAAAAGATGAATAAAGTTTGTTCTAGTACAGGCCACGTGAAAAGGTAATTTTTAAGTTTTTACAAAATTGAATGTGGTCAAAGCTTAGGTCAGTTGTCAATATGCCTCAGTAAATCAAAAATATGTATTTCATGTTATTCAGACCTCAAAATTCCAGGAGATCCCAAAGGAAAATATTAGCCTGATAGCTACACATCAAGGACTTCTTGTCCTGTCCAGATGAAGATGTCTTGCATCTGGTGGCACAGGGGCTAGAAAGGCACTTACCGCCAGCAGCCCCCTCCATGCTTATCCCCTGGTTCCTGGATCTTCACTGCTTACAGCTCACACCACCCTGGAGTCCCTCGTGGATTGATTGGGTCACAGTGGATACGCGTGTCTCCAAATCTGGATCTTTTATGGCATGACTAGTTCACAGCGCCCGCACCCTTTCCAATCCCTTCCACGCATCTGGACGCATTTTCAGTGCAGGGTTTGGAATAATGTTGAGGCGATTACCATATGGAGAGGCCTTCCTGTGTTCTCAGCGAAGTCTCGCCATTTCAGGGAGGATGAGATTTGTTCATTCATCACATTTATGTCATTTGACAGGATAAACAGTCAGATTTTTTTCAGCCATGAAAAACTATACAAGCCACGCATAGTAATTTGACTGAGAAACTTGTCAAACTTGCACTTTCATGTAGACAGAAGGGATAGACAAGCGTCATTCATTAAAATCACTGTAATGATACATTAATATTGTTGGTGATCATGTGACTATACAACCATAGAGCATAAATGAAATTTAGTAAATAGCTATGAAATGCAATTTTCTTTCAGATATAGAAGAGAAACGCATGTAAGAGAAGACAAAGGGTGCGATTCTTGTTTTGATTTTATTTTCAAGGCTGAAATTAGGCAGTTCACTCTAGGTGATACATTAACATTTTAAAGCATTTGCCAACCTTAGGTTTCACACAAGACCTGTTGTGTTTAGGCTGGTATGACAGTAGACACATACCTTAGGTTTCTAAGTAGTAACTTCAAGCTCCTTGTTTCAGCAGAAAATGTGTGTGTTTGTAGGTGTATCATGAATACGTTGTCTGTAATCGTGCATATCTGTAGTCTTCTTGAAATTGTATTTGTTTGTTTTAAAACACAAAGATGATTTTATGTTTTGTTTTGTTTGCTTTTCTTACTGGTAGCCTTTATTAAAGCAGGGTATTTTTGCTTTTGTTTTGATGTAAGAAACCACACCACCATTACGCAGGAGATTTTGATGGATTGTCTTTGTAGAACCTCTGGCAAAAAATGGAAAATATTCGCATATTGTGCAAAAAACACTTTTTGTTAAAATATTTCGTTTAAGTTTATAGGCATAAACATTTAGACAGAACAGCATATATACAGAGGGTTTCCCAAAATATACACAATTAAAATGTACTCAGTATATACCTGCCTGTTGCATGGTGATGCTAGCATTCATTTGATTAATGCCATCTTTTGAGCAAACGTCATACTGCACATTGCTACCATAATTCAATGCAAATTTGAAAATTAATGCATAGATAACATTTCCTAGAAAGCGTATACTTTTTTTTTGGCTCTTTGGCACCCCTGGCATATTAAGAATTATATTTATTCATAACATAAACAATCTAGACATAAGACTTTGATAGTTGCACATATTTCCTCTTCTCTGTGGATAAATACAAGAGATTCAAAAATAATACTTGTGGTCATCTAATAGACACAAACCCACACAGACACATGTATAAGATATTACATTGAAGGCTGCATGAGTCATTAGATATCAAAAATCATCCTGTCCTCCTGGGATGGTCCAGTTAAACAGTTGAGAATAAATTTAGCTCTGCTATAATCCATCATTGAAATTGAACATACATCCTTGTTGCAAAGATCATTGGTGATCACAGTGGACTCTGTTTATGTTCAATACTTGGTCACATCTTCTGCCTCTGAACATAGATATAAAGGCTAAATTTCTCCTGTCAGTTTAGGAAAGTCTGTGGACACCTTGGCATCCTATTAAGTATTTATTGTCACCCTCAGTAATTCCCATTCTCCAAGTGATAAGAATTCAAAGTTCATGAGGCACATCTCCTTCTGTCTATGACAGTGTATGTAAACACAGTTAATCGAACAATGAAAAAGCAATGAGATCAGTTTATTCTTTTAAATAGTTACTATGACTGTAACCATATCTTCGTTTTAAAAAAAGGCCTCTTGCGTGCCTTTCTTTGTGTAAGTCCTATCAGTACTCTTCAAAGCCTGAAGGCACTGACAAGGATCATTAATTGACTTGCAGCATTAATTAAGTTAATGATCCAAGATTTTGTTTCACAGTGCATCAGCACAGCAGATTATTTTACCAGGCACATGCTAGAGTAATTCAAACTACAGGGTTCTCTGATAATAATTATTGCATTCACACTACAATTTCAGTAGATAGTCTTGGGCAGAACAATACAGAATGTGTTGACTTCTGACTGGATCATAGACCATGAACTTTTCAAACCTGAAAAATATAAATTTAGAAGTTTTCTTTTGATTCTAAGTAAAATCATGGCACCCTTCTCTCAAGCGAAATAAATGGGTCTTTTAAAATAATAATTTAAATTAAAATATGAAGTTTTCAAACTGTATATCTGAATCTAAATATCTAGTGTGACAATTTCATTGAAATATGAATAGTAAAAACATTTTGCTTGTTAAATGGGAAACTCAAACTAAATTTTTAAATGGTAAATAATTTGCATAGTTTACTACCAACAAATAAGACTATTTTATTCAAATTCAACAACAGATTCCTTTACTTAACTCTTAGAAAAATTATTTTAAATATTGTTGATAATTTTCACTAAGAAAAAATTTAAAAGTGATTTTAGGTTAAAATGTTAAATGAAAGGTTGAATGTTACTTTTTTAAAAACCAATTTCCACGTATATTGTTGTATACTAAAATAATCAGATTACATTGAGAATTTAAATTTTAAAAAATCATTCTTGAAACTAATATTTTCTTAACCTGTAACAACTTCTACCACTTCCAGAGCTGATACATGTTTTAATGCATGAGTAAGTCTTAATAATTTTAGAGTACCTTTCCATGCCTTTCTTAGACTAACTACTACAGCCTATAGTTTATACTAAAATTAAACTTGGGTGCCCATGTTAAAATATCATTTTGTAAGGGGTTAGTAAGATAATTGATTTATATAAATTATACACAGAAAGAACATCTAAATTGCCTTTTTTGTGGTTTCACCCAAGATTTATAAAGGTTGTATTTCTTTAAAAAATTGAAGAAATATATAGTTGAGCTTTGTAGAGTCAATGATTTGGGTTTTTATACTCATTTTTTTTCTTAGCACATATGTCCAAGTATTTAGGAGTACACAATGGACATCCCCTATCTGTGTTATTCTTGGGTCCTCATTTTCAGTCTTGAAGCAGTAAAGTTGGAAATTTTGTAACTCACTAATATGTGTTCATGATGTAAAGGCTATATTGACCACACCTATGTGGTATATGGATATATGTATTTAATATGTTACTTTTAATGTAACTCTATGCATTTTTTAAAAGATAGGAAAATTCTACATAGTCACTAGCACATGTGAAAGTTATGTGTGCTTTTACAGTAAAAAAAGAAAGAAAAGAGTGGGATGAGACTTTCTTGGTGGTAAATTACCAATCATAGAACTGGTAGGTCTTAGTAGTCCCTACTGGGCAATACTGTATTGTGTTTTTAAAAAGCCACATCTCTAAAATTGTTGGCCACATATCCAGTTGAAAACAAAATGGGAATGAATTCTTTTTTGAAACAGCAACCCTCTAAGAAAAGTCGTGCACAAGCTTATAGTAAAGTTTCCCTGCCTGTTTCTCAAGTGCAATACACTGCTGCAATACTTAAAACCTGATTTCCATGCCCATGGATTGGTAACTTGTTTATTTTCATTTTTTGGGTCTTAGAATAGAAAGATATTCTGAAATTGTCAGCTCGATGTTTTGCTTTGTAAGGAGGTTCCCAATTTTATTTAAAAAGGAAAAATGTTGTGTTTGTGATTCTCTGACATGCAGAAAAGGGCTTAGTTAGCAGTGACATGAGGTCTGACTCATGCTTATAATTTCAGACCAGAACAATTGTGGCTCCATAATCAAGCCACAAAACAGAACTAAGTTTAAACAGAACTTTGTGTGTTAAGCAAAGTTATTATGATGAAATGGATGATCTATGCTCAGCATTAGGCCTGACTGTGCACATAAAATCTAAGTGCTTTCATGAGATATCTAATAAACGTGTTAATATGATCATGAAAGGAAGGAGAATAGCTTTACAGGAACAAACTCTACAGTAATTAAAACCCTACTGTCAGTGCATGAAATTAAGAACTCTATAACATCTCATTGTTTTATGGAGTTAGAAAACTAGATTATTCTAACTAATGTATCTAATTGTTACAATGATTTAAAGTCATAGAATAGTGTTATCAAAGCACAGTTATGTTTATGCAAAAATAAACAAAAACAAGTGGGACTTTCCCCCAAAGTTTTGTATACCAAATGATCAACTGTTGAATCATAGCCTGGAACCCGAGTGTGGGAACAGAAGTCCTAAATTGGTCTTTGACATAGTCTTACAATTTCTCAGACAAAACATTAGCCTCCAGGGGCCTTTTCTCTTTCACCTGTGAAATGTGTTTCCTTTGTGTAGGTTAATTCCCCTATTGACACAGAAACACTGTCGAAAGTAAGATTCTCGTTTACTTTCTTCGCTGCCATCTGTTGTCATGCCTGGACCATAGGAAGCTGAAGCCCTCAGTCAATATTGCTTGATTCAGTATATACAAGATGATCTATGATCTATGGGAAAGTCTTTATAAAATGAAAAATATGCTGCTTAGATAATAGTGTTTCAACAATAGACAATGTATACATAGTTGTGGTCAAGACTATGTCTTCATAAGTATTTGAAAATGTTTGATATGTTTTCTTATTTCTTATTCTGCAACAGGTATGTATAAGTGAAGAGGTGTTTCTGGAGAGTGGAAGGATTGTAGTCTGACAAATAAAGTAAATATGATAAATCATTGCATTTGAAATTCTGAGTCAAGAAAGTCTCTACAGTGAAAGGAGTACTGTAAAACTTTCAATTATTCAACTATAAAATACAAAAGACAAAGGGACATTGACCAAGAAAACAAATTCAGTGAAAGCATTTAAATTTATTTACCATGTCATTTCTCTGAAAACAGTATTTCTTTCCAAGATGATTATGTAAATTATTTCCTAAATATTATATAATGCACATCTTTGCAATAGAATAAGATTTTGAACTCTGAGATATCATTCTAATTTCTTGCTGTCAGGTAAACTTTTTATTTTTATTTTCCAAGATTAGCCTCAGGATAGATTCTTGTGTATGGTAATTCTGGAATAGCGTTAATATATTTGTGTAAGGTTTTTTAAAATTGATTTGATACGTTTCAGGGAAAATGTGTGAATCTTCAGTCAATTACTGCGAATGCAACCCCTGCTTTCATGGTGGTTCCTGCCAAAGTGGTGTGGATACATATTATTGTCATTGTCCATTTGGTGAGTATAACCCATTTGTCAATCTAAAATATCAGACTATTTGTGCACGTCGCATAGTCATCTTGTATGGTCATGGCCATGAGTGACTACGAAGATAAATGCCAAGGGTTTACACGTGGGAGGCTTTATTAAAATAAAATCTTAAAGGCTTGGCCTTTCTAAAAGCTAATTATGGAAATCCCATTGGATACCGTGCAAGAAAAATATATCAAGTCAAGGTACTCGAATTCATGTCACGATCAGACCAAAACATGCGAAGAAAGGGTACACGGAGCAGAGTGGAGTCCAGCGAGGAATGCAAGGCAGCCTCAGGAGCCCGCTCCGGCAAGCGGAGAGCTGCCACGTGCGGGAGGAGGAGGAAAGTGGCGGGCAGGCAGCGGCTGTGGGAGACGAGAGAGGCGGAAGTGAGGGCCCGGAAGCGGAAGTGAGGGCCCGGAAGCGGAAGTGAGGGGGAGAGGCCGCCCCGTGGGTTACAGTTCCGCCGCTGCCTGGGGGGGAGCCTCTGCGCCCGCACGGGGGGCTGGTGCCGGGGGCAGTGAGTCTGTCTACACCTCCTGCTGGGGGACAGTCCTCCGGGCCAGCGGCGGAACCCAGACATGCAGGGCACTTCCCCTCCGATGCCGAGGATCAATCCCCTTGAGCCCAGAGCTGTCGCGCGCGGGGCGCACCAGGTGACTCGAAGCGGCGAGGACAGCCAGAGGGCTCGGCCTCTGTGTGGCTCTGAGGTTGTTCTGTGCCTCCCTGCCGCCGCTCCTTTTTGAAGGGTTTAATAGCCGCCCAAGCCATTTTCACGGGAGGCTGTGGAGCACGCCACGCGACGATACCAATGGAGACAGTGGCTCAAGGAAGAGGGTGGTTAGCGAGGGCGTTTGGGGGCGCAGGCGTAAATTGGTGCGTCTCGGGGGAGTGGGCGGAAGGCTTCCTTCCGGGTCTCGCCCGAATGCCGGCCCTTCCGGGGTCCGCCAGGGGCTCTGGGAACAGCTTCCCAGGACGTATTTGGAATCACTCGGTGTGTCTTAGGCGTTTGTGACCTTTCCCGCTTTAAAAGGCTGCTTTGTTCCCCAACGTAGAATCCATCTCCGGATGACCCGTGTCTTTCCCTAAACCAGAGAGAACAAGAATATGTTTCCAGTCTTTCCTTGGACGTCTTATGCTGGGTGGACCTGAAGACTTAGCTTTCTTTAGCGTAGAAGATAGAACTCTATAAAATATACGAAATGTCTGGTAACCAGTAAAATATGCTAAATGTGAGTCATTTTCTCACAGTTCCACGACTCTCTTTTTTATATAGCCCATCAATAGAATGACAAGATAAACAGAATTGAAAAGCCTCTGATTTTGAGCAGTGTAGTTTATCTATAGTTCTGAGGCCCAGGTGTTGAGTGATTTGCCCCAAGAGACAAAATGAAGTTCAACTAGAACGACCTCAAGATTGTGTAATGACTAGAAAACACATTTTATTTTCTGTCTGGCCTGACATTTAGGGCACTCCTGCTTTATACAGTTTCCTTGAGGTCCTTGCCAACAATGTCCATGCCGTAAAGAAAGGCAAATCAAGGTCACAATCACCACAGTTAGGTCTCCTAAGACTTGTCCTTTCTTCTGGCATTCTCTTACAATGTTAACTTGCTGCTTTTTACCGGTGAGCAGTCAGGCTGCATGTTTAATCTTGTGTTTGGAATGAAAGGGGCTTGGAGTGGATAGTGTGCAATGATGTTTAAGCAACTGAACAGAAGTGTTTATATTTTTAGGGGTTCCTTTTCATTACAATTGCAAAGATCAGAATTTAAGAAAGTCGATACCAAATCATGACAAGCAGTTGCCGCAGTGCAGCTGGTAGGTTATCCATTAGGTAAGAGTGTTTCAGGATCCAAATGGACCTTCCTTTCACCCTGCCAGAGACCTGCAGAGTAAGGGAAATAGCAGAACACAAGCTGAGATGGACACAGATCTCACACAGCTGGCAGTGCAAACATCTCTTCCTATTCCTTCCAGTGGCAAAGACAAAAAGAAAAGTTACTTAAATTTAGATATTATTGGATGACAACAGAAGTACTTATATGTTGAAAACAAGACAGAAATACCTTGAAACACTAATACACGATTTGGGACTTACAGGGATAAAATTAGAGGAGAAGATTTTTCTTCTCCAATTGAATGTGGTGAAACGTAAGAATCTCAATGGCAGGTGACCTGAGCTGCCTTCCACAGACAGCCAGAGGCGGCTACACAGGCGTCCTGTAAAGTGGAATTTCGTCATTTGGAAGTTGGAAAACGTTGTTGCGTGGTTGACCTTCTCATCTTGGATTGGCTGTTTGGGTTTTGAGACTTCTTTAGATTCTTAGATTTTTTTGTTTAGATTGTGGTTCAGGAAAAACAAAGTGCTTCAGACTTTACAAAGACAAGCTATATTGTTACAACTGCTTAGAATTGTTTCGTTATTACAGATGTAACACACACACAATCTATATATGTATATATACACAACATTCTATATATTTAAATTACTAAGGGATCTTGTGTGAGTATATACATACATATATAGTGTATCTCTATATATGTATATATTTATTTCAAATATGAATTACTAAAATATTATATACAAATTACTCAAATAAATAATTTAAATTTAATACAATAATACGCACACACACACAAATCCCTTAGTAGAGTAATTTTCATGATTTTGCTTGATTTTTATCTAGATTTATTTCATGGCATTTTATTTGAAAAGAAGATTTTAAAATGTTTGTTAAGTTTTATTATTGTATTCTAAAGAAAAGAAGTTACCTGTCTGTAAAAGGAGTAACAAAATGCTTTAAAAAGGAAAAAAAACCCATAAAGAAATATTTTCATTTTTGAAAATTCAGTACTAACTTGAATAAAATGTAAAATGTCTTTCTACATTTTTAAAATTTTAAAATTATCTACATAATTTTAATATACATATTAAGCACATTGTTATGGGTTGATTAAAATTTAATCAGAAGAGACTTGAGTGAACACAAAATACAAAATTTTTCTTTAGCGATCTTTTTATTTTATTTGTATGTTTTATTTTTGCTTGTGAAAAGTTTATTTACTTCCTACCTACAATGCATCTATAATATAGCCATATATTTTAATATTAAATAAATATGACTTATTGCATATAAGTATATACTACATATGCCAATAAATGTATAAAATATAAATATTACATGATAGATATAATAAATATATATTTTATAAAATAAATATATACCACATATAATATGCGAGATGTATAATATATATCATTGTTATAATTCCTTTGCCTTTTCTTCAACTTCAGTTAGAGATATAAAATGAAAAATTATGTATATTTCCTACTCATTTATAATGAATATTATTTCAGCCTTGACAGAAAAGGAAAAAATAATTGACACCAGCTTTTATAGCGGCTTCTAGCCCATTTTAATTTAAAGAATGTTTGGGCACAAAATATGGTACAGTCAAAACAACTAGACAATCAGTAGATCTGGCCTCAAATTTTGGCTGTTTCCCATGGTTCTGTGACCTTGGGCAAGTTTTAAATACTCTGTAAAACAATGGCATTGGTTCTTTCCAGTTGTACAGTTCTCTGATTCTAAATGTCATGCATTTACAAGAAATATAAAGCCAAAATTAAGAAACGAAATCTTTTCAAGTTAATAAGAATCATGATGCATTGGCGTGGGTTAATTTTCCAATCATTTGCCACAGTCTACTAATATTTGTGGGAAAAGAATTTTGGCGTAGCATTGCAACATCAATAAAACTCATTTTTCAAGTTTGAAAAAGAACCAGAACAAACAAATGGGAATGCTGAATTTCAGAAAGGCAGGAAGATATTTTAAAGTAGCCTGCAATGAATCATAACCAAAGAGGGTATAGAACAAGAAAGAGATAAAAACTGGAGACTGTTATTTCCTTTCCTGAAGCAATGATCCCACTTTCCTACTTTTGTGACTCTTAGAAATACCATGATTATAGGGACTGATTTTTTTAAGTCAAAACAAATGAGTTTACTATCTTCAATTGAATTGACATTGTTTTTAAAAAGTACATGTTATTAAGGAAGTATTTTGGTTGAAAATTACAGCATATTTAAACTCTATAAAGGTTGACAAACACATTTTCAAAGGTGTCTGAAAATGAAATCTCTTCAGACATACTTCATTCTACTAAGAAAGAAAATATACTTAGATATATTTCCTCATGGCCCAATGAAAATAATTATGTCAAATGATTATAGCTATTATATGCTTTAAAGGTGATCAATTCATTCTCTTCAAATGTTACGTTGGATGGCAGTCTTTGAAGAGGAACAAAACTAATTGTTAACAGTAGGGTTTGTTTTATAATTTAAAACATTTTAATTAAAATATATAATAAAACTTTTCTGGAATTTGACATGTTCATTTTTCCTCTTCCAGGTGTCTTCGGAAAACACTGTGAGTTGAACAGTTATGGATTTGAGGAGTTGTCATACATGGAATTTCCAAGCTTGGATCCCAATAACAACTATATTTATGTCAAATTTGCAACTATCAAAAGTCATGCTTTATTGCTTTACAACTATGACAACCAGACAGGGGACCGGGCTGAATTTTTGGCCCTTGAAATTGCTGAAGAAAGACTAAGATTCTCTTATAATTTAGGCAGTGGCACATATAAACTCACCACCATGAAGAAGGTGTCAGATGGACACTTCCACACTGTGATTGCCCGGAGAGCAGGAATGGTAAGGCACTTCATCCTACATACACCTCGTTCTGTTGTTGTATAGCCAGTAAATTAGGCCTTTATATGAAGCATGCATTGGAGTCCAGTTGTGTTAAATTATGTTTATTCATTATTTGGTCAGTTTAATTATGAGCGGAGGCAGACTAAGAAGTACTGTGTTTCTGTAGCTCATGACAGTTATGCCCAAAAGCAAGAAAAAAGGAGAAAATAAAATAGCCTAGTATATAAAAATTTCATTGATGCAGCCTGTATATTTTTAAGGTCATGTCAGGACTATATTTAAAATTGCTGCTTTTCTCTCTTGAGTGTTCCTTCTTTGACTGAAGAAACACTTTGGGAACAAAGAAGAAAATCTTCTACAAATGCATCACTGGCAAAAGATGATATTCACCCTTATTTCAACATAGTACTATCAATCATCTTTATTACACAAGCACCTCGATATACTGTCATCCTTGAAGTCTATGATGAGACTGGTAGGATGAAGTTGTTTTTCTAACTATCTAAAATATTCTCAGAGTTACAAATTCACAATAGTCAAGATTTCTGGGTATCCAGGCATGCCTCTGAGATATCATGGATTAGGTTCCAAACCCCTGCAATAAAGTGAATGTCACAATAAAAGGAGTCACTCACATTTTGTGGTTTCCTAGTGCACATGAAAGTTATACCTATATTATCCTGTAGCATATTGATTGTGTAATACCATGGTGTCTCAAAAACAATGTCCATGACTGAGTTAAAAATACCTGATGGCCACAAAATTCTGGGGACCATCTGAGCCTTCAGTCTGTCGAAGTCTTTTTGCTGTGTCTTGCTTTGGTGTTTATGGTGGCTGACTGAGCAGTGTGACGGAGGGTTGGGGTGGCTGAGGAACTTTATTAAAGCGAGATCAGAACAAAGTGTGCCGCCCCGATGAACTCCCCTTTTATGAAAGAATTCTCTGAACAGCATTCGGAGCTGTTGGGTAGACCGCATTTTAACCACAGTAGAGCTTCTTTCGAACGTGAAGTCAGTCCTTTCTCAAACTTTGCTGGTACTTTATCAACTAAGTTTATGGAAGATTCTAAATCCTCTGTTGTCATTTCAACAATGTCCATGGCATCGTCACAAGGAGTAGACCCCATCTCAGTCAACTTTCTTTGCTCGTCCATTAGGAGCAACTCCTCATTCTTTTATGTTTTGTGGCAAGATCGCCGAAGTACAGTCCCATCCTCAGGGTCCACTTCAAGTCCTAGTTCTCTGGCTGTTTCCACCCCATCCGCAGCGACTTCCTCCACTGAAGTCATGAATCCCTCAAAGGCTTCCATGAGGGTTGGAATCAGTGTCTTCCAAGCGCCTGTTAATGTTGATGTCTGGACCTCCCTCCATGAATCATGAATGTTCTTCACATCATCTAGAACGGTGAATTTTGTCCAGAGGTTTTCAATGGGCTTTTCCCAGATCCATGAGAGATCAATGGCAACTATAGCCTGATGAAATGCATTTCTTAAATAATAAGAGTTGAAAGTTGAGATTACTCCTCAAGCCATGGGCCATAGAATGGATGCTGTTTTAGCAGGCTTACAAACAACATCAATCTTGGACATCTCCATCAGAGTTCTTGGGTGACTAGATGCATTGTCAATGAGCGGTCATATTTTGAAAGAAACCTTTTTTTTTTTATGAACAGTAAGTCTCAACAATGGGCTTGAAACCTTTGGTAAATTGTGCTGCAGATAGGCTATCATCCAGGCTTTGTTTTTCCATCGATAGAGCACAGGCCGAGTAGAATTAGCATAATTCTAGGGGACCTAGGTAAATAAGCATTAGCTTCAACTTTGAGTCACCAACTGCATTAGCCTACATACAGAAAGAAAGTCAGTATGTCCTTTGCTGCCATTAAGACAGGAATTGACTTCTCCTCTCTAGCTATGAAAGTCCTAGGTGGCATCTTCTTCCACTAGAAGGCTGTTTCATCTACACTGAAAATCTGTTGTTAGTGTAGCCACTGTCATCAGTGACCTCAGCTGGATCTTTAGGAGAATTTGCTGCAACTCCTCCATCAGCACTTGCTGCTTTGCCTTGAACTTGTGTGTTGCGGCGACGGCTTTTCCTCTAAATTGCACGAACCAACTTCTGATAGCGTCCAGCTTTTCTTCAGCAGCTTCCTCACCTCTTTCAGCTTTCTTGGTGTTGAAGAGAGTTAAGTCCTTCCTCCAGATTTTGCTTTGGCCTAAGGGAATGTTGTGGCTGGTTTGATTTTCTGTCCAGAGCGCTCAAACTTTCTCTTAGCATTAAGTAAGGCTGTGTTGCTTTCTGATTATTTGTGTATGCACTGGAGTAGCACTTACGATATTCTTCAAGAACTTTTCCTTTGCTTTCATTGGTTGGCGAACTGTTTGGCACAAGAGGCCCTGCTTTGGGCCTGTTTTGGCTTTCCACATGCCTTTTTCACTCTGCTGAATCATGTTTAGGTTTTGATTTAATGTGAGAGACATGTCATTCTTCCTTTACTTGAACACTCAGAGGCCACTGCAGGATGATTCCTTGACCTAATTTCAGTATTGTTGTGGGAGAGACAGGTGAGAGCCAGTTGTTGGGCCAGTGTGGACACAAGCGACGTCTGTCCATTGAGCTTGCCATCCTATATGGCAGGGTTCGGATAGGCCCCAAATAATAACAATCCAAGATCACATTGCTGGTCACAGATCACCATAACAGATAGAATAATCATGAAAATATTTTTCATGTTGAAAAAATTATCAACGTGTGACTCAGAGTCATAAAGTGAGCACATGCTGTTGAAAGAATGGTTTTGATAGAATGGATGGATGCCCTGTGGCCAGAAAATCTTTAATTTGTAAAAACACATAATATCTGCAAGTGCAGTAAAGTGAAGTGAAATAAAATGAGATATGCCTGTAATTCTAAATTATATTATTATGTGGCTCACTCATATTACCACAAGAATAACAGATTTATTTAGGATTTGTGTTTATTAAACAAGTAGTTTTTTGTATGAAGGGAAATGCATCATATCTTTTCATTATTAATGATTAAAAGTACTTGACATAGAGACATAAAATGCAAGGGCTTATTTGTTTATTATTTATTTATTCTTTATCTTCAAAACTACTGCTCTGTTCTCCCTTATCTTTGACATTTATCAAGGATGTTTGAATAAGTAAATGCTAACAAAAACTATACTGAAATTGTTTTTTACTTTAACTTTGAATTTTTAAAAGCTTAAAATTGCTGTTTAAGATTTATATTTCACTCCAGATAAAGGAATAGAATTCTGTAAAATATTCAATTATCTAAAAAAAGAAAAATTAGTGAAAATAGTGAAGTAAATTCTACCAAATTATTTTTGAATGAAGAAGCCTGGTATCTAAATGTGTATAGTTTTATTTCTACATTCTACAGCCACCTGTAGAAATATGGTAAATTACATAGTTCTTAGACTGATTATATGAATCTTATATTTGTGAAATGAGAGAAATTGTTACACTAAATTTCAAGAATATATTGTATTGCTGGAATGCATGTAAACAATATCAAGAAACAGTATTCAGTGTCTTTACCATGTTTTTACTAGCTTTTTTCCCCTTTTACCCATAATTAATTTTAAAGGCTAAAATGTGCACTTTCTGTAATTGACAAATTCATAAGCGCATAAGACAGAAACTACTTTATTTTTTTTCTGACCAATACACATAACAAGCAATCTGTTATCAAAGAAGAAAATGTTTCATTTGCTGTTAGGGTTATTTTATAAATCTATATTTCATTTGAAATAGCATCAGATACAGTGACTTCCATACTGATTTAATACAGAATGATGAAAGATAATGGTAAGCAAGTTTTGTTTGTTTTTTTTTCACTGAAGGGACATACGTGTTATTCTAACGTACAGAAATCTCAGCAGTGCATTTAAACTGGTGCAGTGGCGCATCCTTGACCTCTGTCCTTCCTGCTTGGCAAGTGCCTACAGGTTTTGGACCCAGGGCGCGGCCTCCCTGTGAGCGCTGATCTCATGGCATCTGGCCTTGTCCTTGACCCTGACAGCTTCCCCCACTGAGCAGAGCTCCTGGTCTTCCGAGTTGGCCGTGTGGAGGCCACAGTGGAGCGGGTCTCTCCTGCAGACTAGATGCCCCTCGCCTTGAGGATGCATTAGGGGACGCTGTTTTACACACCGGGCAGGCAGGAAGACCACCAGTTCCATGAGGTCATGGCATGGGCGAGCCCCACCCGCTGAGCCCTCTGGTTCTCCACCAAGTGGTGACAGTGGTGACCCTGGCTCGAAGGACGGAAGGTCTCTTGGTGGGCCGGCACTTTGCCGGCAGCTTTCTTCTGAGCCCAGGCCAACAGCCTCCTCTTTCCCTGACTTTGGCTTTGGGCTGTCCTCGTGGGTCAGCTTACCCAGATGAGTCACTGTCTGCTGGTCCAAGGCCCGGGGGAACTGGCTGATGGCAGAAGAAAGCTTCAGCCTATCACAGAGGCTGGCTTTTTGCCTAGCAGGGCCATGTGACAAAGCAGGGGGGCCCCTTCTGGGATGGATGTCCCATCCAGTGTCACAATTTCGATGCCTTTTCTCCAAGTGAAAATGCACTACCTTCTTGGCTGCCTGCTGCTTGGTGATGGCAGCGGCCGGGAGGCCTTCTTCCCCTGGGGCTCCTGTCCTTCCAGCACTTTGGGCAGCTGGGGGAGCAAGGAAAGGGAATGCAAATGTAGGTGTTTTAACACAGAACTATTTTCGGCTATGAGAGGCCACAAAAGAATAGTGATGAGCCTTAAAGATGACCAAGTGACATGTCACATAATGGGTCAAGGTTTGTGACCATTGTCCAGACATTCCATCCCTGGACCACATCGCATCCATCAAGGCATCCGGGCCCCCATCAGGCTATTGGGTGTTCATTATGTGACTAAAACTGTGAAAACAGCAAAGCGGCTGTATAATCTTATAAGTCGTTTTAATGATATGCTGTTTTCCATTTCCTTTTGTATTTAGTGTAAATATTCTGAGGCTAGAAAATTTTTCTAATGTATTTAACGCATACAGTGTTTACTTAATACAGTTACCCCCCAACATTCTTAAAATGATGCCGAAACCTAATACTGTTTCATTTTATATTTTAATTTTAATAATATGCTCACATTTTCCTATTATTATAAAGGTTAATATAAATTATACCTAAAATTTCTTTTATGTGAATTAGGTGTTTTAACAGGTGTTAGTCATTCTGAATTGCCACCACCCACACTGACCCGTATTAGCTTTACGAAGCAAAAAAATTGACTGTTTTACTCGATCTCAGTCTCAATCAAGTTTACATTAAGAGGGGTGCCTACAGAACCCCCAACTTGGATGGACATTAATAGAGGTGTAACAAGCAAATCTCAGATACAGTAACTGATTCTTCTGATTAGTAATAGGTTATTGAGTCCATTCTTGCCTGAGATTTTTAAAACCAGCATAATGCCCAACTGGTGTGCTTGGGGGAAGACTTCTAAAAGAGTATGGATTTTTTATTTTTATTTATTTATTTTTTTTGAGTTGGAGTCTCACTCTGTCGCCCAGACTGGAGTGCAGTGGCCGCTTCCGGCCACCGCAGCCTCGCCTGCTGGGCTCCTGCGATCCTTCCACCTCAGCCTTCCGAGTAGCCGGAATTACAGGCGTGCGCTACCACGCCCAGCTGATTTTTTGATTTATTGTAGAGATGAGGTCTCGCTGCCCAGGCGGGTCTCGAACCCGTGGGCCCAGGCAATCCACTCACCTCAGCCTCCCAAAGGCACGGGATTACAGGCTGAGCCACCAAGCCCGGCTAAGAGTATGGATTTAAGTAATTCTACCATTCCTGATGATGGATGTAACCAGAAAGATTGAGCCTTAGAGAACTAGAACAAACATTGGGAAACTGATATGTATAGATTGGGCTTGCATCAGTCATTATAATATTAAAACGAGTAGACATCACCTCACCCCAATACTCCAGGCATGTGGGAGATAACCGTATTTCCGAGCTATTGTTATGTGAACAACAAGCAGACACTTAAGCAAAATAAACAGTTTTACCTGATGGCCTCCAGAGTCGCTTTAAGCGTCACAAGCATTTGATTTTATGAAGCAAGGACTTGAGAACAAGAAGTACAGGGAGGAAGAAGTGCCACGAAGTATGCAGCTCTCTGTGATTGGTGCCATAGTTATTAATGGTTAAACGGGAGTTAAAGGATCTGTCATGATTACTCAGTCATAGGAGAATGCCTCCCTGTTTCAGAAAGCATTCAAAATAAGGTCCCTGTTGGATTTGGAATTTTTTAAAAATTCAAAATGATTTTTGTTGGAAGCTGGCAAAATCATTAACCTCTCAGCTTTAAACCATTGCACAGTCAGGATAGAAACATCTCAATTTACAGTGGTACTAGAAGAAAAATTCAGCAGTAAAACAAAGAGCTTTTAACTCTGAAGGCTCAATGGCATGAGCTGCCATTCAAATAAGAGATCTCCTCAGTTATTCTTTCTTTGAGGTGTGTCACCACGCTTTTAGAAAATAAGTCATGTGAGATAGCAACAATGACTAAAATGTAATACCACTAAAATGTAATACCACTATGCAAAGCTGTTTTTCTAGTTGAGGCATCCATAAACATCCTTGTCTACTGTCTAGTTTGTGATAGCTTTCGGGATCTCAAGAACGGATATTGGCATAGTCTATGGAGAGAGGTGTTAAAGTAAATACTTGTCATAACCAATGTAAACTGCATCATGAAAACCTAACACTGGTTTTGAAGTTGAAGATCACTCAATTTAATAGATAACTGAAAGGGACCAATCAAAAGAGTGAGCTAAACGGAACATGTTATGTCTTGACATAGAATTGAAAGTGTAAATGTTTCCTATAAACGTTAGTATTTAATATACTGTACTTGAGAAAGCAACAAGAAAAAATTCAGGTAGATCACTAGAACTTACTGTATGATGTTCATAACAATTTTTTTTTTTTGAGTTAGAAACTCACTGTGTTGTCCAGACTGGAGTGCAAAAGCATGCTCCCGGCCATTGCAACCTCACCCTGCTGGGCACCAGCGATCCTTCCACCTCAGCCTTCCAAGTAGCCAGAACTACAGGCATGCGCTACCACGCCTGACTAGTGTTTGGTTTATTGTAGAGACAGGGTCTCGCAAAGTTGCCCGGGCGGGTCTTGAAACCCCAAGCTCAGACGGTCCACTTACCTTGGCCTCCCAAAGTGCTGGGTTTGCAGGCTGAGCCACTGAGCCCAGCCCAGTGCTCATAATAATTAACTCATAAAATCTCTGAAAATACATTAGCCATTGATAGTTGATGCATAATTTATAAATTGGCTACACAGTGACCTTCATCATTATTATTAAAATAAGAGATATTTACGAACAATTTTTACAAGTCTCTCTCTAAATGTATATTTTATAAACAATTCATAAAAATCATAAGCAATATCAATACATGTGGGATCTCAAGGAAATGAATCATTTCCATCCACAGTGAAAGTGACCTGATTTTGTAAGACAGAAAACTTGGTGTCTAACCTCTTTGCATTAAGTGCCACGTAATGTCAGTCAACCTGCTGAGCTTTCCTGAACTGTTTCCTACATCTGCTTTGCTCTTATTAAAATTAGCATCAAATAATAGACATCCTGATAAGCAGATGTTTGCACGATGTTTATATTTCTCTTCTATAAATGTGACAAAATTGGATAAGTGCTGTTCTGCGACATTCATAAACGTAGGTAGAACCCTTACTGTCTGCATTGAGAGAAACCTTAATCCCTGCTGTGCTTCTGGATAATGGATGATGTCTCCTCCTTGGATTTGCTGGCCATTTTCTGGAATATCGCACTCTGAGTGTCGTCCTTAGAACTTCCACCACTAAAATATGCAAAGTGTTGTCATTTGTGGTGTTGTACTGAAGCCCGGGGAGGGAGGAGGGGCATCACCATAGCAGTACAGAGTGCACAGTAAGGTGGACACACAGCGCTGGTGTCCACCTGAACTTCCGCTATCCTCAGCTGCTGACGCTCAACAGAGAACTCGGACTTGGGTCACAGTCTTGGGCCTTTCGACCACGGGTTGATGACTTTGCTGATCCAATGGGGTCTTCACCTGATTTACTAAGCAGAAGGCCTTGCTCTCATAGGGAGATGCATCCCTGAGAATGCAAAAATGACCATTGTTAGTTGTGTAGTTGTGATTGAAATAGCATTGGAGAGTTTTTACGGTAACATAGTATATAATGATACATTTTCATGATACACAGATATGCTGTAGTATGTTATTTATAATCTTTTTTTTTTTGAGTTGGAGTCTCGCTCCATTGCCCAGGCTAGAGTGCAGTGGCACACTCACAGCCACCCTAGCATCGACCTGCTGGGTTCCAGTGATCCTTCCGCCTCAGCCTTCCAAGTAGCCGGAATGACAAGCACATGCTACCACGCCTGGCTAATTTTTGATTTATTGTGGAGATGAAGTGTCACCAAGTTGCCTGGACGGGTCTCGAATCCACAGGCTCACACCATTCACATGCTTCGGCCTCCCAAAGTGCTGGGATTGCAGGCTGAGCCACCGAGCCCAGTCTATAATCATTCTTAACATAAATGAGGAGACACATATTTGATTTCTTTAATTTCTTCAAACTTTAACTTTGGTGTGAATATCAAAATGTTCATAGATTGCTATAATAATATTTATACTGCAGTTTCATAATCTTTTTCTAAATATGGCTAAAATATTATTAGAATAAGACTCTAAAAATCAAAGATTAAATGTCTTTTCACTTTGTAGAATAGCTGGATAGTAGAATAAACATATTTTCTTAGGTTGCAATCCCAGGAAGATGCCTCCGACCTACCATGTGGTATTCTGTGGAACACGAATGGCATGTTTATCCTTCTGCATCTATAAAACATGGGAACAGGAGAAGATTTATCGAAGCATTCTTTCACCTCCTACATGCAAAGATAGTAACAATTTTAGTTTTAGCAATATCAGAGAAATGTGTGCCCATAATTTAATATGGCATTATAATTATCATAGATTAACTCAAAATATCATCAAAATTGTGTCCACATAGAAGCAAGTCCTGGGTAGCATTAGCTGGAAAGGCTGGAGCACAGGAGGGCCTAAGGTGAACATGTCTTTTTCTTGCTCTGCAGGCAGCTTCCTTGACTGTGGACTCCTGTTCTGAGAATCAAGAACCAGGGTACTGCACTGTCAGTAACGTGGCAGTTTCAGATGACTGGTACGTAAATTGATTTGTTTAACCTTTACTGTAATGTGAAATTGGAAAAAAGAAAGAAATCTTACACTTAAAATAGTCCTATTATGCTGAGTATTACGGAAAAGGTTAAGATACTCTGTGTCCCTCTCAAAAAACGTCCATGCTATAAAAGTCAGTAATCGTGTTGCAAATATTATGTTCAAAAGGTGTGAAACAAAGTGGTAGAGATGAGGGTGAACGTAGAGAAAAGAAGGGTGAATGTGGCCAGTATTCTTTGGACGTCTTCATGAATAATTCCACGTGACCTTGGTCCTGAAAGACGGGTGGGGAGAAGCACCCCACACACACTCACAGATGGTTTATGTGACAATTGCCAACAGATATTTATTTGATAAGCCCCTCACGCTGAAACACAATATTAATCTATAAAAAAAAGTGACTTCAACAGGAATAATTACAGCAGAGAAAATTAAATTTCGACACACAGTGCTTACTGCCTTGATCGACTTATTGGCACACATCTCCGCAGTGAGGGAGTGATGTAACTGAGCAAAAATGTCAGAGCTGTCACTTGTTCTCGTGGGGTCTTCTCGCTGACAGTATGCTCCTTCTCACCGACTCGACACTGTGGTAGTGTACATCTAATCTGACTAAATGAAAACCTAATTTATGTCTGTTTCATTATTTTTGGTACCTTGGAAACCCAACCGTCTTCTCAGTCTGTTTACAGGACACCCGTCAACGTGTCTCCTATCGAAACGCACCACACTAGCATGCATGCCAGCAAAAGCTACATTTGCTCTACCAGTGCCAAACCACACATTGTTCTAAAAAGGTCCGGTGTGGGCCCTAATAGTCCCGTCTTTCCTTTTCTATGCAGGACCCTTGATGTCCAGCCAAACCGAGTCACGGTTGGAGGCATCAGGCTGCTGGAGCCCATCCTGCAGCGGAGGGGACACGTGGAAAGCCACGACTTTGTCGGCTGCATCATGGAGTTTGCCGTCAACGGGAGGCCCCTGGAGCCCAGCCAAGCCCTGGCGGCACAAGGCATCCTGGACCAGTACGGCAGTCGCGATTCTTACTGTTTTAAAGAAAAGCAAATGCCCCACAAACGTCCTGAAGCAGTACCTGAGCATCATAAAATCACTGTGCTCGAATCCCTAGAAATACCAAATATTTTAAATTGTTTTGAATTTCATTTTTTGATGTTTTTAAAAACGTTTATTTCAATAGCTTTAGAGGCTACAAAAGTTTTTGGTTACATGGCTACATGGTGTAGTAGCAAAGAAGTCCGAGCTTTAAGTGTATCAAGTGTGATACTTAACTAGAAAAAACTTGAAAATAGTCTTCACTTAAAATATGTTGTGAACATATTTTTAGGTCAAAACCTCCTTGACTGAAAATCAGAGACCTGCCCTTCCTCCTGTCTTTCTGTCAGACCCTGCATCCAACCCCCCAGCAGCAGAAGGACATTTGAAAGGCCAGCCAGGTCTTGTCACCACAGGGCTTCGAGTGGCCCCAGCGGCCTCCCTCCAGCTCAGAGCGAAAGCCGGAGGCCTCACCCTTCCCGTCCTCCTCCCTTCCCCTGGTGCACTCACCTCCCCTGAGCGGAGCCTCGTGGTGTTGCTCAGATGCACCAGTGGGCTTTCCCTCCAGGGCTTTCCCTCCAGGGCTTTCTTGCTTGCTGCCTCTCCTGCCTGGCATGGTCTTCTACCGTGGTGCTTTGCTCCCTGGCTTCATTCCGTTCTTACCAAAGAAGAGGCCCTCCATCCTGCCTGCCCTGAAGCTCCAGTAAACCCCACGCTTCTGTGCCCTTTCTGTCTTAGCTTCCCCATGGAACAGCCCTCGCCCTAAAATACACGTGTCCCTTTAAATACTCTTTTTCCTTACTGTCTGCCTCACAGGGAAAGCAGATTCCCGGAGGCTGGGCGGCTGTGTGTCCCATCGCTTTGCCTCCACCCTTAGAACAGTGCTGGGCATGGGGTCGGCACTCCATGAACGTTAGCTGCAGAGACGCCTGGCAGAGATGAGTGGAATAAACACGTGGCCCCTGGTCACACTTGCTTAAGCGAGTGTTCATGCGACCCAGGCGCCTTAAATGGGAGCTCACCTGAAGGAGAAATGGTCGCCCTTTTGCTGTATTGTGTGAGATGCTTGTATTTCCTCTTCCTCGGTGGGAGGCAGACCGGGTGTGAGAGCTCTGACTTTTGGTTCAGTGAGTTTTTCCAAATGCACTTGTAGCCTGAGCTTCAGATAAAGGAGTGCTTGAAAGGAAACTGGTTCCGAGGGGCTCCATCCCCCCTTACCAGCTCCCTCCACTATGCGCTTTAAGGCTCTTTGCTGGGATTCTGTTTCAGGTGCCCGAGACTGGAAGGCGCTTGTACCCACAGCCCCTGCCAGCATGGCGGCACTTGCGTGGACCACTGGTCATGGCAGCAGTGTCACTGCAGAGAGGGCCTGACGGGGAGATACTGCGAGAAATGTGCGTGAGTTGGAATTGCTGCTGGGGAGTATAACAACGAAACGTTCCCCTGAAAATATAAATATGCAATTGGAAGTCTCAAAACACGTGCATGCTTTCGTTATGAATGCTGAAACGGGTAAAAATACAGTGACATTTTAAAGGTGATCTTTTAACATGAAGAAAGTCTTCATGTTTAAATAATTACTAATTAGACCTTCGGCATTCATCTTATAAATATATCATCCAGTTACTTTTGTTTTACCTACTGGAAGTTTGGCAAATTAATAGATCAGGGATTGTATTCAGGCTTTAGTTTCACAGTGTCGCCTTTGGGGGATATTTTTCTGGTGAACTTTTTGTGTTTGGTAAAAAAGCGTAGATGCCAAGTCACTAAATGCTGTGCTGAGCTCAAAACATTATACAGTAGCCATATAATGGACTAAGATTAAGGCTGATACTTTCATCTTAATTTGCAAGTCCTTGAATTAGTTCTGAATATTACTTTTAAAGTTCTTTCATCTTTTAAGCCCTAATGTTATTGTCAATAAGACGGTAGTGATGTTCAAGCCATCATTAGAAAATGATGTTCTCTCATTTCAAGCCGAACATCCCACTAACTCACTCTAATGAGGCCTCTTTTATAACCATTGCTTCATTTTCAAATAAGTGGTTACTGCTTAAATCAGTTGCGGAAATCAGGCCACTTTTAAAGAAGCCATTTGGTTCAGTTATGGAAATGAGTAGAAATGCTTAATGAAATTTAGGGTAGAATATAACCTACAAGATCTTAGTGGCAGAAAGTATAATTGTGTGTAATTATTTCAGATATAATGAAAACACAGAAGTATTTTGTCATATGATTTTTTTCAAAGTAATGAGTATTTAGCAAGCAGGAATCTAATTATATCTGAAATATGAGAGGAGTGATCAGCTAGAGAAATGCCTAGGACTCTTTTTCTTAAATCAAGATACAATTCATATACTGGAAAATTCATCCTTTCAAAAGTGTGTCTGTCGGGGCTGACATACTTTTGAGTTCCTTTTCTTTATGTCTTTTCTTCAGCTATACTATTTGTTACTATGACTTAAAATGTAGGGTGTGAACTTTTTTTTAGATTATGATAAATTGTAATTATGCATGCTGATTACATGTGGTGATCACTGCAAACAGAATTAGTTACACATATAAATATTTGATTGTACACCTTTTTGCCTAAATTTCTAACATGTTGAGACTAATGATCACAAATCATTCCAACTATGAAAACATATATTTATTTATGAATTTTGGAAATATCTTGAAAATGGTTACACATTTTTTAGGTGCTCATTTCCAGCAGGTGCCTATGTCTTCAGATAGTCATAATTTATATCACGTGGCAAAGACAGAGGGTGCCAAAAATGTACAAAAATTTTAAGAAAGGAAAAAACTCTATTAAAAATCATATATACCAATAACAAAAGATGAATACAAGTCATGTTTGACTTCTGCAATTGCAAGAGGCACTTAAAGTAGTTACCATCAGTGTCCAGACACTTCTGATTACAGTGACTGAAAATAATACATAGATCATGTCTCTTAATATATGTATGCATTTTTTGGCACCCTGGTACGTTAGTGAATATTTCCCCAAATGATTAACGACTGCCCTAAAGTGTTTTACATACCAAGGTTCTGAAATGAATTTAAGCATTCAAAATCAACTTTATAACTATTCACAAATGGAAATTATTTTTTCAAGAGTAGAGTTGGGGGATGTTAATTCCCAAAACATAGTATTTTCATTGTCCTGTTTTGTATTTTTGTCACCGTAGAACACTCTCTCAGAAATGCCTAACGGACGCATTCACTTTTTTCCCCTTGGGCTTTCAGCTGTCACTCCTGACACTGCCTTGTCATTGGAAGGGAGAGGGCGCTTGGACTACCACATGAGCCAGAATGAGAAGCGAGAGTATTTGCTGAGACAGAGTATCCGAGGTGCCATGTTGGAGCCTTTTGGTGTGAACAGTCTGGAAGTAAAATTCAGGACGAGAAGCGAGAATGGCATTTTAATCCATATCCAGGAAAGCAGCAATTATACGACTGTGAAGGTGAGATAAAGCGAATGGTGACTTCATTTGGCGAGACCGCCTGCGGTGTCGGGGTTTAACTCAAGTCTCCCATCATTTCTGTCCTTTTCTTTACACCCGCTTGAGTCCCCACTGAGGCTGGGCACTATTCCAATGCCTTCTATCTTAACTCGTCCCCAGGCTTTGGCCAGGGTAACAAACATCTGAAAGGCTGGGTTTCTAAACACCTTTGTCTTGGTGGGCCCCCACAGAAGGAATTATTTGCACTCTTTTTTGCTGACAAAAATCCATATTGATTTCTCTTGTACCTTTAAACAAAGGGGAACAAAAACATAATGTGCCTTTGAAAAGAATCATTTCAAGTATTGATATGGATATGCAAATTGGCAGGATTAGAGTAAGGACATATTTTGAAACCCTCTGACTTCATTCCAGAGCATATATTTAATTCACTAGGTCAACTCTGGGATGTTAAACATAGTTGGAATTTATCGTAATTACAGTTTTATCTAACCTCTCCAAATAATTAAAGAAAATAATCTTTAAAATTACATTTCATGAGAACAATGGATCGAACTGTCATTAGTCTCTTGCATAAATTTTTTATTTTTGCTAAATTTGTGCACAGTTAAATGTCATTAGATATGCATTTTCCATCAGCTTTTAGCTTTCTGATATTTTTAAACTATTATTCTGCTTCCTTTCTCATAAATATGTCATCATCTCTTAGACCAACAATTTCTTCAGTTTATGTTGAATACTTTCCATTACTATTATTTTGTATAATGCTACTGATAGTTTTCATATAAGTTTTAGTAAATTCTTAAGAAGACAAGCCCAGATTTCTGAATTATTTTCACCTACAAATCAATATTTGGTCATTACTAAAAGGTTATTTCCTAAAGAAAATGAGCACTATGTATAGAAAATTATTGTTTTTCACATATAATATGAAAAGTTAAAATAATTGTTCAACTCAATTTGAACTTTTTTATCCTCAAAATTTCTCTGTCTGAACCAACTCTCGTTGTTAGGTTGCATGCACATTTCTTTAATAGGCAGTACAAAAACCATTATTTTTTAAATTCTCAAGTTATGATCCTCCTAGTCCAGTCACTCCTGACTGGGGATGACCTTGCCTTCCAGGAGACACATGGCAGTGTCTGGAGATGTTTTCGATGTTCACCTATGGGACCGGGTGTCTAGTGGGTGTCAGGAATGCTGCTTGGCATCCCAGTGTGCAACCCAGCACCCATACCAGGAGGCTGTCTGGTCCCAGATGTCATTAGTGCTGACTGGAGATACTCCACTTGATCACCCACCCCACCCCCCTGCAAAGAACATCTTCAGTTGTAACTTTCCCTCTGTTACTGACACAAAAGACCCAGCTCCAGTATTAACAAAGCGACTGCAAGACAGAATACACAGGCCATGGTATGATGCTGCTGTAGGGTGCTTAACATTTTCATTGAAAAGTCATTAAAAGTCAAGAGAGAAGCAGGCGTTCGTTTTCTACAAGAAACAAATTTAAGTTTTAAGAGGCTATGACATTGAGGCCCGAGCATTATTATCTGTTAAGCTGCTTCCAAGTCCTCATGCCATTTGAATGACACGGGAAATATTTCTGGAGGTTATCTCTGAAAGCCAAGGAATTCAGTCAAAACACAATGTGGTTGAAAAAAAGAGACCATTTTTCTTTCATCCCTGAGGAAGAAGCTGAACGTCGGAATGCGTTTTGTCACATAAATTCTTGCATTTCCAACAGGACAGCAGCAGACAACTTCTCCCGAGATTATTCCTTTGGAATCAAGCACTTAGATTTTTTGTTTCCTGAAAGGAAAGTAAGTGTTAATTGATAAAAATGATGACTAATGCAGACCAAAATGCAGTTTTTGTCTGAATATTTTGAAAAGCAGCCACTCAGAGAGTAAGGGTCTTGGCAGGTAGAGGGAGAAGACAAGAAAAAACAAAAACAGTGCAGAAGAACTGAGTCGACTTGAAGAGAGTGGCCATGGTAAGCAGGCCAATTAGACGGATGACAGGGATGGGTCTGCTGACAGGCAGGAAGCTGGTGAAAATGGGCATTCCTTATCAGTTCGCTTGCCAGTGACCAAGGCTCCTGGGTTTCTTCTTTCTTTCTTCTGGCTGACTTTGCCACCTTCCTTTCTCTTCCTTATGTTTTGTATGCCCTGAGTCAATCAACCCCCCCCATACACACACACCCCCACACATGTGAAAGCACCACAAGATGAAGAGACTTTTTGAAAAATGAGAGAGAGTGTTGGGTTACGGGTCTGTATCGTTTAGAGAAGAGAGAGGTGCCTGGAGTGGGAAGCAGGGCAGTGTGAGGAGAGAGAAGGGTAGATTGTGAGGAGAGAGTAGAGTGAATCTTTCAGAGAAAGAAAGAAAAGTAAGAAAATAACATGTCAGAGAGACAGGCAAAAGGAGAGCATACTAGTGCATAACTTTGCTGACGTGATGTTTAAAGTGTTTCACAAGTGTCTTCACTCATAGCATACTATGTAGCCCCATGTGTGGTGCACTGTCATAATAGTAAGGTAATGGGCTTTATTTCTCCTGTAAATCAGTTCTATTGTTTTGTGTTTGTTTAACTGAGGCTGCATACATGTACAGAATTGGAATAAGGGGTTCAGATCACCACAGATTCAAAAATAAGTGAACTAAGAAATACAGTCTTGTGTTGCTTCCCAACATGGACACCTTCTGATAAATGTATCGTTAAGTGATTTCATCCTTGTACAAGCATCGTGGCGTACTTACACAAACCTAGATGGTGTAGCCTACTGCACATCTGGGCTGCATGGTAGAGCCTGTCACTCTTAGGCTGCACACCTGTACAGCACGTGACTGTACTGAAGACCATGGGCAGTTGTAAGCCAACTGGCAGTATCTGCGTATCCAAGTATATCTAAACAGAAAAGGGACCACAAAAAGATGACATAAAAGATTGAAGGATGGTACTTGCCATGGATGGAGCTTGCAGGCCTGGAAGTTGCTGCGGGTGAGCCAGCGAGTGATGGAGAACGAACGCAACGCTCCGGGATGTTCACTGCCACTCCCGGGGACTCTCTAAGCCCTGTACACTTAGGCTGTACTCAGTGGCTGAAATCCATTTTCATCATTGAAATGACATTCGTTTACTGTAACTTTTTAGCTCATGTGTTTTCTAGTTTTTTTTAACTTTGGACTCTTTTGTGATAACATGTAGTGTCAACACACATTGTACAGCTTTTTAAAATATATATTATCTCTCTATATCTATATTGTAAGGTTTTTTCCACTTTGAACATTTTTAAATTCTCGTTTAACCGCAAACTTGTGAGAAAAGCTAAGACGCAAACACACACACACAGCAGCTGAGGCCCAGCCGGGGTGAGGATCGTCCGCATTGCTGTCTTCCACATCCAACCCACTGGAAGGTCTTCGGGAGCAATCACACGCACGGAGCTGTCATCTTCCTGGGACAACTGTGCCTGCTTCAGGAATGCCTCCTGCAGGGCCCGCCGGTGGCTGTTCACAGTTAACTTTTTTATACATGTGTAGAACAAAGCATAGTGCAGCAAGTGCATAAGCCAGCACCATTTATTACCACTGTGAAGTGCTGTGTGCTGTGCACGACTGTGTGTGCTATACTTTTATACGGCTGGCAGCACAGTGAGTTTATGTGCACACACATCACCACAGTTACAGGCAAGGAATGCACTGTGCTATGATGTCACCCAGGCGAAACAATGTCACTCACTAGGCGATGAGGATTTTTAAGTTCATTATGATCTTATGGGACAACGGCAGTATACGTGGATTGTCACTGACTGAAATGTTCCATGGCACATGACTGTATACGAATAAATAAAACCAAGCAAAACTCGGCATGATGTTTTGAAAGTTAGGGAGAATGTAAGTGTAAGTAGAGAATTATTGGGACAAGAACGCCATAGAGAATAATGTTCTTACCCCCCTGGGTGGTTCTGTTCCAAGTGCTGTTGCATCAAAAATTTATCGAATGGAAGGATGACAAGGTGAGATTAAGTAGGAGAGAAACAGAGATGGGAGGAGGCCCTTCCCAATGCTTCTTTCAAAAAGGACTCTGACTGCAACAAAAACAGTTGCTGATTTTACTGCATGTCATGAGATGTTGCCCATTTGACAAAATGTTATTGTCATTTAACTGGAATGTTTTTTTTCCCTATCTGAGTTTGGTACCAAAATGTATTATTATCTGGAAAGACTTCTTTAATAAAGCATCGCTATATGAGTAACTTACGTAAATGTGCGAGGCACATTTTCCATGAAGTACAAATGAACTGATTTTTAGTTCTACCAGATGTGTTTGTTGCCTGTAGAAATAGCATTTGATCTGAGTGACAAAATAAACGGACCCATCCTTCCATCCCCATTATTTGAGGCACAGTGCCACCTCCTGCCTGCACCAAGACACCAGCTCTGTCTGGCAGGAGTGCCGGGCCTAGACTTCCTGAACCACACAGACATCTTGCCTCATAAATTATTTCGTTTTCTGAAGAACGCTGGAAACCTGGTAGCTGGAAACTGGAGTAGGCGCTTCCTGTTACCCTCTTCTGTTGGGTGGAGGAAAAGAAACCAAACGTCCCCTGGATAAATTGCGAAAGACGGTGAAGCAAAGACTTGCCCGGATGCCTTATTAGTGAGAATTCACCCTCTGGACGTCATCGTATTTTAACTCAGTAAATGATACATATAGGCATCACTTTTTCCTAAAATTCCAGTGGGTATTAGATGAGAGGTAAAACTATTTATTTTTGTCTTTATTTTGCAACTATGCTTTCTTTTTTGCTAAGCGTTCATTTTTTTCTTTGCAGGTGGTTTTCACTTTTTGATTACTATGGACCTTTTACTAAACTGACCAATACAATACTCTTGCAACTGCCACTGAGATATAAGTCATATCCCAAAAAGGTGTCACTTACTTATCTTAAAATGGGTTTTCACTCTCTTATTATCTCAGTTGTGTTCTGGAGAGTAGTTTGATGTATCTTGAAACATGACTTGTAAGTATAAGAATACCTTGAAAACCCTCGGAAATACTAAATGCGGAAGTTTATGACACTTAAAATTGCAGAGACCAGATGTCGAGCCTCTTCTAATATGACCCGATTCTCCAGCTAGTTCACCGGCTTTAGACTGATCAAAATTTTAAGGCTTAGTTTCATCCATGATTTTTAAGCATACCATATTTTGACTGTCTATTGAATTTGGTGCATTTTACAGATTAAAAATGGCAAAGTGCATTTCACGTCAGATGCAGGAATCGCTGGGAAGGTGGAGAGGAACATTCCAGAAGTGTACGTCGCCGACGGCCACTGGCACACTTTCCTAATTGGGAGAAATGGAACAGCCACAGTGCTGTCCATTGACAGAATATACAGCAGAGATATCGTCCACCCGACCCAGGACTTCGGAGGCCTTGATGTGCTGACTATCTCTCTCGGAGGCATTCCGCCCAGCCAGGCTCATCGAGACGCTCAGACAGGTAAACGCTTACCCTGCGTGGAGTCGCGGGGAGGGCAACATTGTTCCTCAGAAAGTAACAGGTTTGCGTGGCGAGAGCAGCTAAGATCTAATCATCTACCATCCCATAGGACGATTTTATTACAATAAAATTTGTTTTTAAAAAGTTGTTGGTCTGGGTGGGGTGGCTCATGCTTGTTATCCTACTTTGGGAGGCCGCGGTGGGAGGACTGTTTGAGCCCAGGGGTTCAAAAGCAGCCTAGGCAACATAGAGTCCATCTCTCCAAAAAATCAAAAAATTAGCTGGGCATGGTGACACACGCCTGTAGCCCCAGCTCCTAGGGAGGCTGAGGTAGAAGGATGTCTGAGCCCAGGAGAAAGAGGGTTGAGACTGCAGTGAGCTGTGGGTGTGCCACTGCACTCCAGCCCGGGCAACACAGGAAAACAAAAAAACTCCAAAAAAATACAGGGAGTTGGATATCTGATAACATTAATCGCAAACATCCTAAGCCTATCATAGCTCTCTTGAGGACGGTTGCAGTAGCTTGTCAGCGGTCACTTCTTCGAGTCTTACTAACTCGGCCCTCCACAACGGTCATTCGGCTGCCGGGGCCCTGCTGCTTGGCTTGTCCCCCAAGCATTGTTGTCCCTCACACGTTTGTTGATTTATTCACTTATTGATTCATTCAGCGCCACTGTCTTCAGGGAACGGGTGGTCCGCGAAGGGAGGCCGTCACTCATGGAACGCTTGCTTACACACCGAGCGTGATTTGAATTAATTCGTGGTCAGTGTCGTGAAGGAAGGACGTCGCG